>NC_056762.1:38343191-38644245 GCF_018687715.1 Carya illinoinensis | reverse complement strand
CCATTTGGGTCAGGGAGAAGAATATGTGCAGGGCTTGCACTGGGGGAGAGGACACTCAAATACATCTTAGCTTCACTTTTGCATTCCTATGAGTGGAAATTGCCACTAGGTTCAGAGATAGAATTTTCTGACAGTTTCGGTATTATTACCAAGAAGAAGAATCCAACCATTGCAATTCCAACTCCAAGGTTATCCAAGTCTGAGCTTTATACAGAATAGTACAATGTGAGAAATATACTCTATTGCTTTCCATGGTGAGCTTCTTGTAGTACAATGCGAGAAACAACTTTGTAACAGACTTTGTTATGTTTTCCACTAGTTCTTCCATTGTAACAGACTCTTAATAGAACTTTGTAAAGTTCCTATATTAATAACACATGCCACACGTTATTATGTGTCGTTCGTATTTTCTTAATAATCTCCAATATTGATTAGCTGAATATTTGGAATGCCATAAAAGAAGTTGTTGGCAATATGAGTCTGATTGCCATAGTGAGTGATGTTTAAACCTGCATCATAACCAATATGAGTCTGATTGGAACCACTATACTCTTCATCATTGACATTGAGATTGGATAAATATGAAGTCAAATATTGTGTCACACCAGGATACTAGTTACAATACGTTGATGAGTAGGCACTGATGCAATAAGAATGCATAGAGGTGAAGTCACTTTGGTAGGACTCATCGTAGCGGTGGTAGTGTATAGCAGTATGGCCCGCCTTTACTTGATAGATAAGTTGAGCACTAGACAAGCCATTGGGGCCTCGACCATGACTTCTCCCTCTATTTGACTAGTTTAAGGCAAAACCAGAACAATGACCAATAGACCCAGAATTAGAAGAACAACCATTACGATCACCTCGAGACCCATTGGAATGAGATGCGACATCAACACCAGCCACTATGAGATCATCATTTGTTTGATGATGTTCCTTGAGATCATTAGCAGACCTTGGCCTGAGAAACAATCACGCTGGCTCTTGCATCGATCATCATTTGAAATTCCCAGTTTGTGAATGCCACGTCCCTGCTTCCTGCAAGGAGTTATGAATATTAGGGCAAGGGAGTACATCTCCAATCGTCTCAAGCCCATCATGTAAGCCACATCCATGCAACCTTATGAAGACACTACAACAACACATAGTTTTTACCACGCTTGCTAATCACCGTAACAATGTCAACAACCGTGGCTAAAGTCATTAAGCCACGGTTTTTACATCGCATATGAGACGCTAGGATTTAAGCGTGACATTTGCTCCGATTTTTGCTGCAATGAAGCTGCTGAAGATTTGCTTCTCTTCCTGTCAATCTACTTGTCGAGAAAGCCAAGGGTGGTAATTGCCGCTATTAAATCCCATCCAAGTTGATTTCAGTGCCGCTAAGGCTTCATTCACTCCTTGTGAGTTTCAGTTCGTCGTGGATCCAACTATGCGCTTCGCAATTTAAGAGGCGCTGAGCAAATTTTTGGCATCTCATGTTCTGGCTGGCCAAATTAATCAGCAATTTCAGATCAACCTGGCAAATTATGAAATCCTACCTTATCGCCGAGCTTGATAATCGACCCTCAAATTTATTGTAGCAAAACCCTCTTCGGATATTGGTTCGTATTTTATAGAGATTAATCCAATCAACGGCTTTCCAGTTCATTGTGGCAGCTACCATTATCGACGACTTCCACCCCAGTTTATTCAGCGCTAAGGTATCAAATTTTTTGGCGATTTTTTTGTCCCCCAAAATTTTTCCCTTTTCACATATGCTAATCAAATTTGGGTGTAAATTTACAAGCTCATGAAAATAGGCCAATCATTTAAACTTGAACTCTCAAATCAACACAGCAAATTTGTCAATAATTAAATTGTTTTAGTCTGTGGAGATGGTCCTCCCAATCGACACTGTACTCTTGCATAAATCATTGATCATAAGTAGAGGTAAGGATGGATTATTTGACACTCTGGAACTAATCAACTCTATTTTCTCATATTGGGTTTGCACAATATAGGGTTACTTTTTACACACATGCACATATATATCCGGCCTCTTCAAATTGGTCTCGAATATGGTTTTGCAACTATGTTTATATTTATAAACTTCGACATGATATATATCAGCACATATAAGCCTATATATAATACTGTGTATATATCAAATACAGAGAGGAGATTGCATATCTTAGTGAGTAGATATATCTAAATTAATCAACCATGCAATTATAGAAAACCTCCTGATGCAATTGAATATATATATCATTTACATTCCTATCGAAAGCAGTATGTCAAATATCTCTGTTAAAGATTATTGGTTCATTCAACTTTGTCCATAACTTAGTTTAGCAATGATCTCAAAATTCTCATCCATACATACTATTTTAACATGTCGGCAGCCATATTATAATTCATGTACATGTACATACCTCGCGTACAATGGAAAATTTAAACACAATTGTTCTTTGGGGTCTTGGGTAGCACATCCAAATCATCACCCTAATGGAGGCAAAATATTGACTTGTTCCAATACACAACAATGGCATAAAAAAAAAATTAGAAAATATTACTCTGCATAACCATTTAAGTTTTGCAAATTTCACATCTTCATTAGCAGTACTTTCAACTGCCAAACCCATACAAATAGTATGCTTATTGTGTGTTGGGCAACCTAAAACACTCTACAAAATTACTGCTCCATCACCATGACATTAGTCTCATTTTTCCTTCATTACCTAGTGGATATCAATGTGATTTAGATTCAAGTGTCATTTGCAATTCATATAATTCAATGCATGTGTATCATATACAAGCATTGAAGATTGAATCTCATTTTTCATAATCATTTTTTTATGGAATTTGATGGATGTTATTTAATTTTACTTTACTGTTCGAACCAGAAATTTTTGCCCTTCCTTTACAGGAACCCTGTAAAGTATATTTAACAACAGTACAGGGTCAGTAAAACTGTGATTAAACATAATTAGTTGTAGCTATATTTGACCGTATCTCTAGAGCACTATAACAACTGTGCAAGCAATAACACTAGGTGGAAAATGAAAGCACTAAGTAGGATATGAAAATTATATAACAGGGTAGGGTATAACTGAAATTCAAAGCCAATTGTATTTACAACCATCCATATCATTAAATACCAATTAACTAATGTATTTATATGACTCATTTATTTTAGCATGCAGTAGGAAATCATTTATTATTCTTAAACCTCCCAACAACCAGCCCGAGTAACTCTATGGCACTTTTAACATTGCAACCCAGCTTTCCCTCACAATATTTGCATTCTCAACCAAAATCCAAAATTATTCAGTTGCCACTTTAATGGTAATAAAATTTATATTAAAAGTTGAATCTGTCATAAATGACCTCTGCCCAACAGCAGTATGTACACAACATTGAGTCAATATAGAGCAAGAAACCAATTTACCTCCCATGATCCTTGACCCTTTTAGCTAGCAAGATTAGAATATAGTCATTGCTTTTCAAAACGCACAATAGTCATAAATCAGCATTCCCAACACACCTTCATCAAAAGTACTACTATACTAAGGTGTAGGTCAAGAGTCCAAAAAAGAAAAAAATTGCTGGCATGCACAAAATAGCAACTAAGGAACTGCAGTGAGAGAGACTCAACTTCTAACATTTGCAAGTCAACACGTTGCTCATATTCCCGCATGTACTCCCATATAGCAGTGAAACCACCTTCAATATCCTCAAGCCGTTGTTGGTAATACTCTGCATTTTTCCTATTTGCTTCATTTTCTTCTGCAAGCCATTCATACTCCTCATTGCTCACTCCAGCCACTTTAGTAGATTCGGGCATAACAGAGTGGCCCATCCCTCTTGAATACTCGGACCTATGTCCCAATACCTTCCTAAATATTGCTATTGCTATTTCGTCTGTGCGAGCGTCTGGCTCTTTGGCATTCATCAATTCAACCATCTGATTCTGTGGCCAACACAATTGAAACCATTACTATCATACGCGACAAAGCTTACACACATGTGAAGTCGGAGAAGTGAACAATCCCGGGGGTGGCTTCATATAAATACACTCTTTAAGATCTCCGTGAAAGAAAGGATTCTTAACATCCATCTGATGTAGTGGCCAATCACTAGAAACAGCAAGAGCTAGAATTGTACGAACAATAGTCATCTTAGCCACAGGAGCAAAGGTCTCTTTACAATTGACACCATATTCTTGATTATTCCCAAGTGCAACAAGCTGAGCTTTGTAACGATCCGAACTTCCATCAGATTGGACTTTGACTGAATAAACCCACTTGCAACCTAGAGGAACAATGGTGGGAGGACATGGCTCAATGTCCCAGGTGTGATTGGCCTCTAAAGCGGTAATTTCTTCCTGCATAGCTTGTCGCCTACAATCATGCTTGACAGCATGTGAGTAACATGTGGGAATATCAAAGTTGGATAATGCAGTTGTTGCCCAGATGACTAACACAAGAGGGGGGTGAATTGAGTTGTATTAAAAAATTAACAATTATAAATCAAATATACAATATAAAATATAAACAAAATATGAAATAGCAATAAATATAAAGAGTAAGGGTAAGAGAAGCAAACTCAGTATGTTAACGAGGTTCGGCCCCACTGCCTACGTCCTCGCCTCAAGCTACCCCTTGAAGATTCCCAAATTTACTATTCAACCTCCTTCAGATGGAGATAGAAACTTATTACACCTTTGAACAACACCGCTACAAAGGATCCGTGTAGAACACCCTCTACACTTGCAATCACCTTACACGTGGTGATTCAACTATTCCCTGTGTAGAACACTTTCTACACTCACAAGGGTTATACACACCCTTTTACTAATACAAGAGCTGATAGTGGGTAGGTTATCAGAAAACACTCCTCAATGAGTGAAATAAGAACAATATAGTGCAAACTATATCTCTCAAAATGAAAAAGAATTAAGGCTCAATGCTTAGAGAAGAGAGAATGAAAACTTTGAATGAATGTTGTATGCTCTGGATGTTGTGAATGTGAAGCTCTCAAATGATCTATTTATAGGCATATGAGACTTCATATTCAAATTTAAAAAGATTCACATGTAAAAGACAACATCATTCACTTTTCAAAAAATTCAAATAAAAGGTTCTTCCTTTTCAATTGTCAAAGACAACATCATTCATTTTTCAAAAACTTCAAACCTAATCTTTTATTTTTGACATATGACAAAAGGAGCACACTTTCCTTTTTCAAAAATTCAAACCTAATCTTTTACTTTTTGCATATGACAAAAGGAGCACACTTTACTTTTCAAAATTTTAAAACAAAATCATCTACCTTTTGTATAAGTCTAAAAAAGCATCAATCACTTTTGAAAATATTCAAATAAAACATGCACATGTGAAAGATGACAATCAATCATCTTTAATATTTTCAAAATTCAACCCTTTAATCAAGGTATGCACATGTGAAAAATGACAATCAATCATCTTTCAAAATTTTCAAATTTAATTTTCAAAATATTCATGCACATGTGGAAAATGTATTTTAATGCTTTATGATAAAGTATTAATTTTGAGCATTAATCCTAATTTCGAATTTTGAAGAGATTTACAACATTACTCTATAACATTAATGTGAACTTGTTCCCTTCTTGCTCATGCTTGTTTCCTTGATGTGCTTGACTCCATTGTGTGGACAACTTGAGCTTGAGACTCCTTCATTTTTTGAATTCATTTGTTATCATCAAAATCCACGTGTAGATATATAATTACACAAAACTTGAAACCTTATGTTCAACAGCAGTAGTAAGAGCAGAAGCAAACAACTCATACCTATCTGGAGGTACTGACACTCGAGAAGAGCGACGTACCAAGTGCTCTGAAGGTGCTGCAATTGATTGGTCCTGGAGCATGGTAGGATCAAATATCGGTTGAGCCACCGGAAGAGACTGTGGACTGGAGAGTCTCATATACACAATACCTGGTTAAAAACGAGAATTGACTGGATGAAGATCTAAGAACTACTGTTCAAAAGGAGGAAGGACCACAGTAGAAGAAGAGGGTATAGAGGACACAGGAAAGAAATGTTGATTTTTAAAGAAAATAACATTCCTAAAAATGCGTGTACAATGTAAAGTAGGATCATAGCAAACAAATCCTTTTTGACACACATTATATCCCAAGAACGCACATCTAACTGATTGAGCAAATAATTTATGTCGCTCATGAGGAGGTAAATGGAAAAAACATACACAACCAAAGATACAGAGATTATCATAACTAGGTTGTTTAGCAAACAAGCGGAAATAGGGAGACTCCATGTGTAAGACTTGGGAAGGTAAACGATTAATCAAGTGAGTAGCAGTTTTCAGAGCCTCGACCCAGAACATGGATGGAACAAAGGATTCTAATAAGAGAGTACGTACCACATCAAGAAGATGACGACTTTTGCGTTCAGCTACTCCATTCTGTTGAGGAGTAGCAGGACATGAACGTTGACGAATAATACCTTTAGAAGCCAAGAATGTCTAAAACTCAGTAGACAAATATTCACTACCAAAATCTGTGCGTAATGTCTTAATAGTCATAGAGAATTGATTGTCAATATACACAAAAAACTCAGTGAAAGTACGAAAAACTTTAGATTTAGAGCGAAGAAAATAAACCCAAGTGAATCTGCTATAATCATCAAGGAAAGTCACATAATATTGAAATTTTTCATGTGAACTAACTGGGAAAGGTCCCCAAACATCACTATGGATAAGATCAAAGCAGTAAGAAGCTCTACTAGCATGCAAAGGAAATGGAAGAATTTTACTTTTACCAAGTTTACAAGAATCACATTGAAGAGATAAAGAAGAACGTTCTTCATTATCAAGAAAACCTGAGTGCAATACATGAGATAAGATCTAAGCATTGGGATGACCTAAACGACGATGCCGCATCATACTTAGATCAGGAACATTATGACAAGTAAAAGACTTAATAGATGAAACTGAAGAAAGTACTGGAACATGTAAACATAGTGGAAACAAAGGCCCCACTTTAGGTCCTTTCGCAATCGGCTCCCCCGTTACCTGGTCCTGCACAACACAACCATCACCAAAAAAATGAACAGCACAATTGTTGTCAACTAATTGACCAACAGAAATAAGATTTGTGGAAAGTTGAGGAGCAACAAAACACATCAGTAAATTGAGAAGAGGCATCTCCGACAGCAGCTATTGGCAAAGAACTACCATTGGCAGTCTGAATGGTAAATTGACCAGCATAGGGCCAAACATGACATAGAGCGGTAGGAGTATTCGTCATGTGATTAGAAGCATCCGAGTCTACATAATAGAGTTTAGTTGTATTTTTACCTTGAAACTCCATTGCAGATAATGCCGAAATTAACATCTGTTGCACCATTTCTAGTGTGCAATAATTTGTTGCAGGAGGTGCAAGATTAGAGGAAGCATTGGAGGAAGAGTCATGTGCTATAGAAGTCTGAAATGCTTGAACCTGGGGACGTATACGACATTATTTGATAATGTGACCCTTCTTCTTGCAATAAAAACAGTATTTCTTAGGACAATTAGCAGCAATATGCCCATATTCCTTGCAGCACAAATACTGTAAGGGGCTAGAATGTACAGGCGGTCCTTGTCGTTGAGCAGCATAAGCCATCGGAGGGAACCCTTAACTACCATGAGATTGTTCCAGAGAGGCTTGAGTACTAAGCATTTGTTCTTCACGAAGTAACTCACCAAAACAAACATCAAGAGAAGGAACAGGAGAGCGATTCAGCAGAGAAGAGCGAACAGATTCATACTCGAGGCAGAGTTTCATAAGAAACTGATCACGACGATGAGTCTCATGAAGACTTTGAATAGTGGAAAGAGAGGCAACAAGAACATCTGCAGTAACCAAATCAGAATATTCGTTCCAAAGAGTCAGGAACGCCGAATAATAATTTTGGATGGAACGATTGTCGTGTGAAAACATGGCAATCGTATGCTCTAACTAAAAACGACGAGCAGCATTATCTTGATGATATACTTTCTTTAGGTAAATCCACATGAATTAAGCGATGCGATGAGGTCATAAGTGGGTGACAACATGTGGCTCAACTGAGCCAAGAAGCCAAGACATAATTCGAGTATCAATTATAGCCCAATCCTTGGATTTATCAAGATTGGGTCCACAATCAGTGCCATCAATATGACCCCAAAGATCTTTTCCTTTAAGAAAAAGTTCAAATTGAAATGCCCACGTAGAATAATTGTTACCCGTAAACTTGGTACACACAGGTGCCGTGTCCATGCTAAAAAATTAAAAATATTGCAAAAAAAAGATAGATTGTTGTTAAAAAAATTATAGTCAACAATTTTTAACTATAATTAACAGCCCACAAATAGCCCATGGCAAACCCACAAAAAAAGTAATTCGACGACAAGAGAAAAATTAATGGCAAAAAAAAAATGCCAAGAAACCAGAAAACAATTGCCGACCAGAAGAATTGACCAAGAAGAGCCGACCAAGAAGAACTGACCGAGAAACCAGAAAAATTGTTACCAACTAGAAGAAAAAAAATTGCCAACTGAAATTTATGAAAGTTTGAAAAAAAAAAAATAGAAGTTGAAATGTTACACTTGACCGAAAATTAAACAGAAGGCCAGACCAAATTTTACACCAAGAAGCCGAGAAGAACACCACTGTGCCGAGAACACCCAAGCCAGCAAGAGACCAACACCACCAAGGGGAGGTAGCACCGACAGCCACCAATTCACAGATGTGTCAAGAAACCAAGAACAGAGGAGCCGAGAAACCAAAAAGAGAAAAAAATTCGAGGGGAAAAACAATAAAATCGAAGAGCTTCAACGTCAGCTTGTCTAGATTCAAGATCCTAATGGGTGTAGTGATGAACCGCATGAGAAGAAAGGGCTGAGAAAGTGCACGAGAAGAATAGACCACTTTTTGTAGAGAAATGCTGAGAAGAAGCCAGCGGAGAAGAAAGTCTGTAGAGAAAGACCGAAACACAAGAAATAGATCGGAAAAAAAAGTAAGAATGCTCTAATACCATGTCAAATGGATTCGATCCCTCTTTCTGAGGATTTATTCTCCTTATATAGAACATCTTTACATGGCTATGTATTGTCTAATTTGAGTGGAAAGAGCCCCTAAAATTACACCTGATGTTTAGACCGCAGCGCCGTATGTAGCCTCCCTCTACTTAGCAGCTTTAACTAGCCTAACTATATATATATATATATATATATATATAATCTAAACTACTACAACTTGATGGAATATATAGTATTGACATTCCTTCCCTTCCAATTTGTTGCTGCAGGTTTCCCTTCCTCTTTAGAATTCTTCACTGTTCTAAGCCAGAAACTTTCTGCAACTGAGCAGGAGAAATGGCTTGAAGAATACGAAAGGGTAAAATGCAGAAATTCAATCATTCTATTAAATAGCCAATCCATTTTCTCAGGAGTAATCCTAACATCTTGCTATGGCTGCCTCTGTTATTTGATAATTTAACGGTTTTTACTAGTAAAAGATGCTATAGAACACCTTTCGTTGCCATGAGAAGCTGCTCAACTGATGCTAAAATTACTACAAGCATTCAAATTTGTTTTCCTTTTATTTGCTTTTTGCTCTTTTATAAAATGTTCAAGTTAATGTTAATGGTTTAATTTATTGTACTAAAGCCAGTCCCAGAAGACTTCCTTTGACTGGAATTGTCTTAGTAAATTGTGCATAGATATAATTCCCAGAAAAACCGTGCACATCACAAGTTACTAAAATTGAATTTAGCTATTGAAAGACATCAGTGGATGGAGTCAGTAGCTGATGCAAGGTTGGAGGCAAAAATAAATATAGCTATGTGGATAAGTTACTTTCTATACAGAATATATTATTGGCTTTTCTTTTTGGTCTGTTGCCTAAATATTTGGGAGTGTAAAAAGTCGAAAGAATTTACTAATTAACTTTCTTGTTGCCCGTAATTTGATACTTTCTTGACATATCTTGATGAAATCACAAGATGGAATTGGACTGAAGCAAATGCCTACGGTTCCTCTCGATAAACACAGAATGGCTAGATGAAGAATATTTTTCTGTTACATTGACATGAGCTGTAAATTCATTCTTTTATTCATTTCATTGTTTTTAGTTTGTAAGCTATAAATAGAAATACATGTTTGTACACAGAAAATCATTACAGAATACAATTTAGTTATTCACACTTTTAGCATTTCATTATTCTCTTCTTCCTCCAAGCGATTCCTCTATTTTTCTCTTCTCTGCGTAACCATTAATATGGTACCAGAGCTATGACCGAAACACCTTCAAATATAGAAAACATTGCTTCTGATATGACTACCAATCCTGAGACCAATCCCCACCATCCCGCTAGTCCCTATTACATACAACCTAGAGAAGGAGCTTCTTCTCCCTTGGTTCTAGATTTGCTCACTATTGAAAACTATGTAACTTGGGCAAGAACCATGAGCAGGGCACTTAATATAAAAAATAAACTTGGATTTATTGATGGCAAAATCCACAAACCTTCCAACTCTGCAGATCCCCTTTATGCCCCTTGGGAATGTTGTAATGATATGGTGATTGCATGGATACAACACTCAGTTGGATTTGAACATCGCTCGAGCATCGCACATGCAGAAACTACCACCAGTGTATGGAATGACCTCCAGGAACGATTCTCCATTCAAAATGCTCCAAGAATCTTTCAACTCACCAAATCCATTTCCTCACTCACACAAGATGCTGATTCGGTAAGTCAGTATTATAATAAGCTTAAGAGTTTTTGGGATGAACTTGAAATATATGAGCCTATGCCATCGTGTACATGTGGAGCAATGAAGACACTCATGGATTACACTCATCGAAGCAAAGTATTGCAGTTCCTCATGGGACTAAATGACTCTTATGATTCGGTACGAACTCAACAATGATACTCTTCCTGCTCTAAATCGAGTTCTATCCGTTGTTCAACAAGAAGAAAGACATTGACAACTCCACTCCTCACTAGTGCCTATTGCAATGGCTGCCAAGGGACCAGACAATCGCAATTCACCATCTGCTCATTGAGAACGATTATTTTGCACTCATTGCAATATTTTGGGACATTCATTGGAGAGATGCTTCAAAGCAAATCCAAACTTACTTGTTTGTTCTCATTGCCGTATACCGGGACACACCAAAGATAAGTGCTACAAACTCAATGGATTTCCTCCCGGACACAAAAATAATGCCAAATTTAAATCATATGCTAATCAATCTTCTCTTGAGCAGGAACAAATTGGCAATGGACCACCTATTACTCAGGAGCAGTACAACCATCTCCTTGCCTTACTACAATCCTCCAACTCTTCCACTAATGCACCTGCTTCCAATCACGTTCATACCACCATTTCGGCATCTCAATCGCCTACCTCTGGTATTTTATCTTGCAATTCCACACACACATCCTGTCACGTCGCCCATGCTGCTGCCTCTTGGATAATAGACACGGGAGCCACAGATCACATAATCTGTAGCCCCCACTTCTTTACACATAATGTCACCATAGTGTCACACACCATCAGACTTCCTTATGGCACAACCACAGTAGCTACTCATGTTGGTGACGTGCATATCTCTGACCATTTGATTCTCAAAAATGTTCTATGCGTCCCTGATTTTTCATTCAACTTAATTTCGGCTAAATCTCTGACTTCTTCTTCCAATTGCTGTCTAATATTTTTCTACAATTCTTGCTACTTTCAGGACCTTTCCTCTTGGATGACAATTGGAGTGGGGAAAGTGCATGATGGACTCTACCACCTACAACCTTCCAGACCAAACCCTACTGCGTTACATTCATTTTTTCCTGCTTTGAATTTTAGTTACATTAATACCACAAATGTTTCTAAGTTAGATGAATTTACACTTTGGCATTATAGATTCAGCCACAGTTCAATGACACAATATATTTTGAATGATATGCACAAAGGAAATTCTAAGCATACAAATTCTTCAAATATCCCATGTGAAATCTGTCCACTTGCAAAACAACATAAACTACCCTTTCCTCATTTGGAAACCATGGTTTCCAAACCATTTGACCTCATAGCAGTTGATATTTGGGGCCCCAATCAGGTCCAATCTTATAATGGCATCAAATATTTTCTTACTGTTGTAGACCAATATATTCGCTCCACATGGGTCTATTTACTCCAAACCAAATCCAAAGCACGTACATCACTCCAAAATTTCTTTTCCATTGTTTCCACTCAATTTGACAGCCAAATAAAAACAATCCGATCAGACAATGGTGCCGAATTCAACATGCCTTGCTTTTATCAGTCAAAAGGACTGTTGCATCAACGTACATGTGTTGCAACACCTCAACAAAACGCATTAGCTAAGCGTAAACACCAGCACATACTTAACGTGGCTAGAGCCTTGAAATTCCAGTTAGGACTTCCAATGAAATATTGGACTGGCTTCATCACTACTATTGTCTATTTGATAAATAGAACACCCACCCCAAACCTTCATCACAAGTCACCATTTGAACTCCTTTACAACGAAAAACCATCCTGCTCCCACCTTAGAACATTCGGGTGTTTATGTTATGCATCTACTCTCAGCCATACTCGGTCTAAATTCGACCCCAGAGCACGAAAATGCCTTTTCCTTGGATATCCATATGGGGTCAAAGGTTACAAGCTTCTCAATATCACCACAAACCAAATATTTCTATCACGTGACGTAGTCTTCCTTGAGCACATATTCCCTCTTAAAAACCCAAATGACCCCAACTTATTCCCTAATTTTCCTCACTCTGATCCGAACCCCCCTCAATCCTCCCAATTCAATTCCCCATTGAACTCCACAAGCTTACGTCGAACCCATTCTTTTACCACCTCTAGAACAACCCAATGTAGACTCACCCTCACTTACACAACTCACCCAATCAACCACCACTCCTCCACCACTACCTCGTCACTCAACCAGAAGATGTAATGCTCCTGCCTACCTTAGAGATTTTCATTGTAATGCATTGCCTCCACTACAGTCAACATCCAAGCTGAAAGTTGCTGAATCTTCCAACACTACAGGTTCAAAAATTCATTTTCCATTATCTTCTGTTTTGTCATATCATTCTCTATCCCCATCATTTCATGCTTTCACCTCATCATTGTCCATAAACATCGAGCCCAAAACATGCTCTCAAGCAGTCAAAGAATCCATTTGGCGTGAGGCAATGGAGCAAGAGCTGACTGCACTTGAGCTCAATGAGACATGGTCCATCATCAATCTACCTCCTAGCAAGAAGCCGATTGACTACAAATGGATTTATCGATACAAGTTCAAAGCTGACAGATCAATTGAACGTGCCAAGGCCTGGTCGGTCGAAAAGGTTTTACCCAACGAGAGGGAATTGACTTTCATGACACTTTCTATCCCGTTGCCAAAATGACTTCAATCAAATGTTTACTTGCTATAGCTGCCATAAAGGGCTAGGACTTGCAACAATTGGACGTAAATAATGCATTTCTATATGGAGAACTTGATGAAGAATTATATATGAAGTTGCCGCCCGGTCTTTCCTCCTCCCACACAAACAAAGTCTGCAGATTACAAAAGAGTATCTATGGTTTACGTCAAGCTTCTCGACAATGGAATACTAAGCTCTCTTCATTAGTTGCTGAATTCGAATTTGTGCAATCCAAAGTGGATTACAGTTTGTTTATTAAACAAACAGCAGCTTCGTATGTTGCTCTCCTTGTCTACGTTGACGACATTATTTTAATGAGCCCAAACACTGATTCCAGCGATGCAGTCAAGCAGTTCCTATCCACCAAATTCAATTAAAACACTTGGGCCACTAAAGTATTTTCTTGGCATGGAAGTTGCCCGCTCAAGGGCTGGAATTCAAATTTGTCAACGTAAATATGATTTGAACATCTTATTTGAGACTGGGTTACTTGCAGCCAAACCTTCTCCCCTTCCAATGGAGCCTAATCTCAAGCTTCATAAGGATGAAGGAGAACACTTTCATGACCTTGCGCTGTATAGGAAATTAGTGGGCAAACTACTTTATCTCACAAACACATGTCCAGACCTCAGTTATAGTGTAAATTTATTAAGTCAATTCATGGAGTGTCCACGAGTACCTCACTATGATGCCGTAATCAAAGTCCTTCGGTACATTAAAAGCACACTAGGCCAAGGAATTTTTTTTTCCAGCTCATCCCAGCTTCAACTTGTGTCTTACTCAGATGCCAATTGGGCAAATTGCCCAGATACGCGGCGATCAAACACTGGATTTTGCGTCTTTCTTGGTAAGTCTCTTGTTGCCTGGAAATCCAAGAAGCAAAACACAGCTTCTCATTTGTCAGCCGAGTCTGAATATAGGGTCGTGGCCGCTGTAGTGTGTGAGCTCACATGGCTTCGATCTCTACTGAATGATTTCGGCATCACCATTTCTGAACCCACAACATTGTATTGTGACAATTTGACTGTGTTGCACATAGCTGCAAATCTTGTGTTTCATGAACGTATGAAACACATTGAACTAGATTGTCAGCTAGTTCGAGACAAAGTTTCGACTGGACAAATCTCCACTGCGCATGTTCCCTCATCAAAACCACTTCATTCACCCACATTCTATAGATTACTGTCCAAGATAGGAGTAATCAACATTTACTCTCCATCTTACAGGGGGATGATGAAATCACAAGATGGAATTGGACTGAAGCAAATGCCTACGGTTCTTCCCGATAAACACAGAATGGCAAGATGAAGAATATTTTTCTGTTATGTTGACATGAGCTGTAAATTCATTATTTTATTCATTTCATTATTTTTGGTTTGTAAGCTAAAAATAGAAATACACGTTTGTACACAAAAAATCATTACGGAATACAATTCAGTTATTCACACTTTTAGCATTTCATTATTCTCTTCTTCCTCCAAGCGATTCCTCTGTTTTTCTCTTCTCTGCGCAACCATTAATATATCTAAGGACAGATTAGGAAGATAGGTACATCTATTTTTTTTCAATAAAATGTGTACACTCCCAATATCCAAAAATAGCACTCAACCACCCTGTCTCTGATAAAGTGTAGCTTCCTTGAAAAGTCCAAGTCTTTCTACCAAATGTAAAACATAATTTAAAAGAATCATTCTATCAATTACCTACAATTATCATATCATCATGTACAAGCTAGCTTACTCACAGTACTTGCAAGTACTCTAAGATGGAGCTTCATAACTGACTAGGCAATGTCAGAAATTTCTTTCTGGTGCACTATCTGCAATAGGTTGAAATCCAACTTTTCAAACTTAAGAACTTTATCATGTGAAGCATCTTTTTGGTATACAGAAAAGTAATGCATCGCCTCTAGCCTTTGTAGTCCTTTATGAATAGGCTACTTCAAGGCATGTAAGTTTGTTGCCCCAAACCAATTTCATCAGGAATGATTGCATGTGTCACTGGGAAAAAGATATTATCTGCAAACTCCTTTTGATGATGTCAGTTTTGTGGGAGAACATCTTTATTTTTCATAAGTTGTAACTCGTGACCAAATAAAATGGTCCAATATAAATATTTACGGCCAAATTTTTCTGATGACGTGAATTTGGTAGCAAAAGTAATTATTTGTTACCAAAAGCCATTTGTGGGAAAATTTTCTATCCCAGAAACCAAATCAAATTAATGCATTTCCTACGCAAATTTCGGTCATGGGTAATGTAAGTTTGTTGTCATGCATAAACCAATTTCATCATGAATGGATGCATATGTCACTGTAAAAAAAATATTATTTGCACACTTTTTATGATGATCTGAATTTTGCAGGAAAAAGTTTTTAATTTTCACAAATTGTAACTCATGACAAATAAAATGGTCCAATATAAATATTTGCAGCGAATTCTTTTATGATGACGTGAATTTGGTAAGAAAATATAATTATTTGCTACCACAGAGTATTCGTGGGAAAATTTTCTTCTACAAAAGCTCCTATATTATGTAGTGAGTTAATGTCACTGACCAATTTCATCATGAATGGATGCATATGTTACCACAAAAAAAATATTACCTACAAACGTTTTTTGATGATCTGGATTTTGCAAGAAAAAGTCTTTAGTTTTCATAAATTGTAACTTGTGACAAATAAAATGGTCCAATATAAATAATTCCTACGAAAATTTACCGCTGATGTGAATTTGGTTGCAAAATGTAATTATTTGTTATCAAATAGTATTCGCAGGAAAAAATTCTGTCCCAAAAACCACTATTTGTTGCAGGCGCTGTTAGAGGCCCTCTTAATTGGGATGCTACAGATTGTGTGAGAGTGAAGACAAACTGAAAAGATACAAGTCTTTATTTGTTATGTTGCGACTGTTGTGGCAAGATTTGGATTGGCTATTTATGAACATTTTGTAGAACTTCATGTTGTTTACTAATATGGTAAAGTTGTTTTAATGTTGGCATCGTCAATATTGGAAATATTGAAGGCTACTTTAGATTTGTTGTTTTGTTCTTTAATATTTTTTTAATGGCAAAACAAAAAAAAAAAAAAAAAGAAAAAGAAAAAGAAGGTTGCAACAGTTGGTTATATATATATATATATATATATATATCAGGACTTAATTTTTATTCTTTCATTTCCTTTGTTTATTGTATGTCACGTGATAGTCACATGTATAGGTTTTTACTCATGTCCTATAAATAACTACTGTACATATGGTCAATTAATCCAATTTGATTAATTTTTCTCTCTTTCAAAAGAATCTTCTTTTCATTTTTTGCTCTGCAAGGATTTTTGCTTCCCAACACCTTTTTACATTTCTTTACATTTTACATAGTATCGAAGATTTTTTCTTCTTCTTGAATCACTTCCATGGCTCCATCTCACAAATTCGTCTCTGAGGATACACTTCTCCTTACTTTCTTCATCCTAGCAATGGTCCTGGTGTCCTTTTGGTCACCCAGCCTCTTCTCAGCAAAAACTACCATGCATGGTCTTGATCAATGTTCATGGCTCTCTCTGCAAAAAACAAGCTTCGATTTGTTGATGGATCTCTTCTTAAACCTTTGAATCTGACGAATTCTCTCTTTTCTCCATGGCTCTGATGAAACAATATGGTGATATCTTAGATTTTAAACTATGTTTCTATTGAAATTTCTTCTAGTATCTTGTATATTGCAACCACGTATGAGATCTAGTTCGATCTTAATGAACGATTTTCTCAGAACAATGGACCTGGCATTTTTCACTTGCAGAAATCGATTTCCTCTCTTACTCAGGATTCTCTTTCAGTGGGTAATTGTTTTACTCATCTTAAGGGCCTTTGGGATGAACTTTCTAATTACGAGCATATTTCTGCTTGTTCTTCTGGTATTGTGCAAACGTTGAACTCTTATGCTCAACAAGAACGTATTTTATAATTTTTTATAGGATTGAATGAAATTTTTACACCTGATTGTGCACAGATTTTGCTTATGGAGCGTTTGCATCCTCTTAATAAAGTTTTTTCTCTTTTTTTACAAGAGGAACACCAATGCAAAACATCTTCTGTTTCTTTGCCCTCTGTTGATTCTCATATATTTTCTTCTTATGTTGATGGCACCAGATCTATTAAATCCTTTCTAAGGAGGATAGACTAGTATGTAAACATCATGGAATTATTGGTTATGTGACTGACAAGTGTTTCAAGTTGCATGGTTTTCCCCAGGGCTACAAACTGAAATAGAGGCAATAGTCCATGGCTAATTCTATTGTCCTTAGTCATAGTAAATCCTCCACTACTTCTCCTTTTTCATTGATTAAGGCTCAATATCAGTAGCTTTTGTCCATGCTTCCCCCTCCTAAATCTATTGATTCGGTTCCTTCTGTTGTTAATACAGTTGTTTTGAATAATTTTTTAGGTATTACTTTTCCTCATAATAATATTCATTCTATATTTTATATTACTCAATCTACTATATTTGATTCCAATTCCTGGATTCTTGATACTAGGGCTATTGACCATATGGTTCATTCTATTGATTGTTTTACTTCTATTGCCCGTTCTATTATTGCTTCTGTGAAGCTTCCTAATGGCCAATCTGTGTCTATTACACATATTGGTTCTGTGTCCATTTTTTAACATCTTATCTTACATGATGTTCTATGTGTTCCAACCTTCATTTCAAACTGATTCTATTAGCAACTTCACACAGTCACTAACTTGTTCTTTTTTTGTTTTCCTCTAACATTTGTCTCATACAGGACCTGATTTCTTGGAGGCTGATTGGAATGGGTAGATTGCATGGAATTCTTTATATACTGCAAAATTTAGGCCTTTCTAATTCTACTTTTACTTCACATACTGCTTATTTACATGAAACAATATCTACATTTGTTTGTTCCATTACCTCCAAATGCTCAATTATGAGCTTTGGCATAATAGACTTAGTCATCCTTTTAATTCTAGGATGTTGTTTGTGAATAATTTTGTTTCTAAATTGATTTTTCCATGCAATCCTTGAATGATTTGTCCTACAGCTAAACAAAAAAAATTGGCGAACCTAGTTCATTGATATGTTTGGAGTCCATATTTTGTACCTACTACTGAAGGTTACAAATACTTTTAGACTATTGTGGAGGATTCAACTCGTCCTACATGAGTTAGACTGATTTGGTTTATGTGCGTAATTTATAAAGCTGAGATTTGAGGCAATTTTGACAATTTGCTGGTCTTAAACGTTTTGTGTTTGAGGTCCTAGGGTTTGCATGGCTGCCGCCGGTGCCCAGGGTGGGTCCTCATCGTCGACTGCTTAAGCTAGACAAACTTTTGTTGATTTGGTGGCTTTGAAACCACAACCACTCCTTGAGGTGGAGGTTCCCCTGCGTGCACCAAAGAAAATTGAAGGTGATGTCTGTATTATTTTTACAAAAGAGGAAATTGATCTTTTGGCTCAACCATTCAAATTTTCTCTAGTTTTGAAATTCTTACGCCAACGCCCATCTTTGGATATTATATGAATGTTTATTCGAAATCGTTGGGGTCTTACATAGCAACCCGTTGTTTCCTCTATGGGTAGATCATGTAACATCTTTGTGAGGTTTGCTAATGAAGGTGAGTTTCTTAAGTCTTTTGCACATGAATCTTGTGACATAGATGGGGTGCATTATAGAGTTTTCTACTAGACGACTAATTTCTAGGAAAATAAATAACCCTTTCTTGTTCCTGTGTGGTTGTTTCTACCGAGGTTACCACCGAATTATTATCACGAGTCTTTTCTATGTAATATTGTTAGCCTGATTGTGACCTTACGACGGGATAACAGCACTAAATGTGCAACTAAAACTAATGGTGCAAGGGTCTGTTTTGAAATGGATGTGTCCGCTAACCCTCTTCTAGGCATATGGATTGGTCTTCCTAATAATCTGAATAGTTGGTTCCAAGAAGTTGAATATGAAACTCTTCTAGCCTTCTTTCAACATAATCTAGTGCAAGGCCATAACAAGAATAACTGAAAGGGGAGAAAGCGCATTCCACAGGAGTAGATGAAGAAAGGTGAAAAACGTGGCAATGTTTGGATGATGAAATCCAAGGAAGATGTTGAGAAGGGAAAACTAGAGGATGAGATTTTTGAGGTGGATGAAAAGGTTCGTGATGAGGAAATTGTTGTTAATCAAGAGGATGGAAATATACAAGAGGTGATGATGAACACTGAAGTTGGGGTCGTTAACGTGGATTATGTCTTTAACGTAGAAAATGTAGCTATCGTTAATGTGGATCCTGTCATGGAGGTCGTAAATGTAGTGGAAAAATCCAAGGATCATATGATGGATGCGAAAGTGGTGCAAGGAATTACTTAAACTGGTTTTGATGCAGGAAAATTTTATGAGGATAAAGTTGTTGATGGTGAGAATGTTGGGGTTAGAGTATCATCCCCTGTTCCTGTACCGTTGAAACAATTAAGCTCTGTTTTGGGTGAGGATGCTGGGACTTTTAGTAGTGAACGGGAAAAAAATAATAATAATGGAGTAGGGACGTTGATTGGGGCTGGGTCTTTTTTGGATGGGAAAATTTATGAGCTTGTGGATGACATTAATAAGGAAAAGATTTATGACTCTGATAATGATAAAAAGAAGAAAAAATAGAAAGAGAATGAGGTTGGTATTAAAGTGAGAAGTTCAGCCAAGGCTCCTAGCAAGCTCAATAGAATGAATATATGATACAATATGTGCTTTACTGAAATGTGAGGGGTTTGGCCATCTCCAAAAAAAGATTGAGGAGGCTGCTAAAAAAATTTAATCCTTGTTTTTTGGGAATAGCAGAGCCTTTTCACTCTCAACAACACTTGATAATGTTTAGCAATGGTCTGGGTTTTGCGTATGGTATTTCTAATCAATTGCAAGGTGGAAAATTATGGCTTTTATGGACTCATGGATGGCAAGTTAGAGTGGTTTCTATGGGTATCAACAAATTTCAGTGTGTGTGACACTAAATGGGATGGATTTTTTTCTCACTTTTGTTTATGCCTGGTGTTCTCAAGCAGACCGTAAAACATTATGGGAAGACTGATTGGGCTGAATTTACAGTGAGAAAAGTGGTTCAATATGGGTGATTTTAACATTATTCGTAATGATTCTGAAAGACATGGTGGTCGGCCTAAATCTTTGATTGCTATGCAAGATTTTAATGATGGTATTGATGCATGTAGTGTTTTGGATGCAAATTTTCCAAGCAATCGGTTTTCATGTTGTAATGGGCATGGGGGTCAGGCTAGAAGTTGGGCACGTTTAGACCGCACTCTATGTATGTCAAGTGCTCTGATTTTTTGGCTAGACGCTCTTGTGAAATATTTGCCAAGAACTACATCTGATCATGCTTCGATGGTGCTTCAAATAGTAAGTCATTCTTATATGGTTTTCATTCCTTTAAATTCCAACAGATGTGGCTTGAACATGAGTCATTTTTTATGTTGATTAAGAATGGATGGGAGGTGGAAGTAGGGGAATTGGGTTTATTATGGCTTGCTAGGAAATTAAAATGTATAAAAAATTTCTTGAGAGAATGGAATAAGAGTGGTTTTGGTAATACAGTAAGGCATATTCGGGATTTGGAACAAAGGGTTGAGGTTCTAGAACAAGACCCTCAAATGTCTTTCTCCAAAGACACAAAACAAGACCTTTTAACTTTTAAAGTGGAGCTTGATATGTGGATTTGCAGACAGGAAATTTGATTAAGGCAAATGGCTAAAGTTAGTTACGGCATCTTATTTGGTGTTGATTCTGAAGCTAGAGGATCCCAAGAGTTTTGACAAGTTCCGCCCTATCAGCCTTTGCTCAGTTGCTTATAAAAAAATTTCAAATGTTCTCGTGCAATGGATAACCACCCCCCCTTTTTATCTCAGTTGATTTCTCATGAATAAGGAGTTTTTATTCCAGGTCATAGCATCTTTGAAAATATCACTTTGGCGAAAATTGATATGGCCAAAGCCTATGACCGCGTGGACTGACAATTTTTGTTGAATGTTTTAACATCCTTTGGCTTTTCTTCTCAGGTTTGTAATCTTGTGAGGGCATGTGTTCAGTCCCCTTGGTTCTCCATTATGATGAATGAGACTTTCAAGCATTTCTTTCAATCGTCTTGGGGCCAAAGACAAGGAGATCCACTATCTCCATATTTATTTATTATTATGCAGGAGGTGTTGTCAAGATTACTTTGCAAGAATTTTGAAGAGGGTCGAATTGGATGTTTTTCACATCCAGTGGGTGCACCTCTTGTCTCTCATTTACTATATGCTAATGATCTCTCAGTTTTTGTGAATGGTGGCAAGTGTTTGGTTCATAGACTAATAAAAACCTTGGAGGTGTATGATAAGTGGTTAGGGCAATTAATCAAGAAGGAAAAATTGGCCTTTTTCTTCTCAAAATCCATTACATCTGCGTGACATTGAAATCTCATGAGATCAATGGGTTTTGTGGAAGGTAAGTTCCCGGTCACCTACTTGGGAGTCCCTTTGGTTTCAGAACGTCTTATATCAAGGGACTTGGAACCTCTTATTGAGAAAATTAGGTGAAAAGTGGCTGGCTGGAAATTGAATTTATTGTCTCAAAGTGGTAGGCTTATGCTCCTTAAACATGTTTTTATCATGTATGGCAACACATCTTTTGGCGGTTTTAAATGTGCAATGAAGGTTTCAAAAAACTCAACTCTTTGCTTTCTACATTTTTTTAGGGAGAATTGAATGGTAAACCAAGGATGAAATTGTGTGCTTGGGATAGAATATGCAAACCTTACAAGGAAGGGGCACCTGGCCTGAGGAATTTTCATGAAGTTCAGAGGTCGCTCCATATGAAATTTGCATGGAGATTGCTAAGAGTTGAAAACCTATGGACCAAGTTCTTTTGAGCTAAATACGTGAAACAAGGCCACATTTCCCTTGTTAAGGCTAGAAGAAATGCATCCAGGTTAGTCAATTATGAAGGCTCAACCTGATGTGGCAGAGAACATCATATAGAAGGTGAGAGAGGGTAGCTCTTTTTGGTTTGACCGATGGTTGACGAGTGGGCCTCTATGTGCTAGTAGGGATGTTGTGCATACTAAGATTAAAATACAAGATGTTTGGGTTGATGGATCCTGGGATGAGAATTGTCTTGTTGAATTGATCGGGTTAGATAAAATAAAGGCGATCATGCACAAAATTGTGGTTGGAAAGGTTGGCAATGATATGACCATCTAGAAACCGGTAGGAAATGGAGTGTTTATGACAGCCTCGGCTTGGGAATTAATTCGTGTAAAAGGAACTAAACATCTAGGCATGGACTAGATTTGGCACCACCTCCTCCCGAAGAAGATATCTGTGTGTATGTGGAAAGCTCGATTTAATGGGCTATCGCTTGATTCTCCGGTGCAATTTCTAGGAATCCCGTTGGCATCTCGGTGTAATTTCTACTCTCAAGGCCATTCAGAAACTTTAAATCATGTGTTATGTAATGGGAGTATTGCTGCGGAAGTATGGAAGATGGCTGGCAATGATATGACCATCTGGAAACCAGCAGGAAATGGAGTGTTTACGACGACCCTGGCTTGGGAATTAATTCATGTAAAAGGAACTGAACATCTAGGCATGGACTGGATTTGGCACCACCTCCTCCCAAAGAAGATATCTATGTGTATATGGAAAGCTCGATTTAATGGGTTATCGCTTGATTCTCCAGTGCAATTTCTAGGAATCTCGTTGGCATCTTGGTGTAACTACTACTCTCAAGACCATTCATAAACTTTAAATCATGTGTTATGTAATGGGAGTATTGCTGTGGAAGTATGGAAGACGACATCTGTTGCACTGGGAATTAGTCATGTCTTTGGTATGTCGTGGTGGGTGACAGTAATGTAGTGGTTGAGTTTATCAAATAAATCAAGCCACAAGGATATTCTACATGGCATCATCCCGTCTATTATTACATGGCGCCTCTGGGTACATCAATAAAAGGCTCAAATGGAAATTTCCATTGAATTGGCATCGGGTGTTTGGTTTGAAGTTGAAGTGTGGATAAGGAAGATTTCATCTATTCTGGTGAAACAATGGCCTTTTTCTGCCATAGACGAGGATATTCTTCTGGCTCTTGAAGTTCCTTGTGTTGATCGTGCTAAGCCTATTCCGAAACTTGTTTATTGGAGGAAACCGGCTAAAGGGTGGATTAAACTGAATGTAGATGGGTGTTCCTATGGAAACCTGGGTATCTGTGGTGGAAGAGGTGTCATTCACAATGCGAGAGGTACTTTCAAAGGAGATTTCTCTTCTTTTTTTAGACATGGTATGAATAATGAGGCTGAATTGAGGGCATTAATTGCTAGTCTATCTCTGTGTAAAGCATTGGGTTTTAATCAGATAATTATTGAGAGTGACTCCAATTTGATTGTCTCATGGTTATGTAGTCGCAAGTGCACAACTTGGTACTTCTGGGATTATTGGGATGATCTTTTGTTTTTATTAAGAGATGTGCATTTCACCATTGAACATCAATTTCACGAAGGGAAAAATCAATGAGGAGAGGAAGGTTATAATAGCACTTTTGTTGATTTTATTTCTTTGCCATGTAAGTTGAAAGGCATGCTTCGGTTGGATAAGGCTGGCCTACCTCATGTTAGATTGTAACATTGTAAATTTTGTTTATTGTTTGGGTTGTTTGGTTGGTTGCGTTGTTGCTTTGATTTTCCATTGTAAAAGGTTTTCCTCCGCTATAAGTGAGGCCGTTTTTTAATAAAGTGCCAGAGGTGCCGCCCTTCTTTTTGGCCAAAAAAAAAAAATTAGGAATTAGGGGGAAGCTTTGGCAAGTTTTTCCCATGCTATAAAATCGGCCAAAACATTAAAAAAAAAAGTTCCTTTTATGAAGCTTTTGGATGGTCGGGTTCTTGATTCACCTGAAGAAGTTCATGTTGGGGCTATGGATTATTTTTTGAATTTTCTAAAATCAAAGCTAAGGTCCCCTGTCCCAAATTTATCTTTCATTGTGGAGCCTTCAATAGCTGAGGAAGAAAATGTGATGATATGCAGGGTGCCTTCAATGGTGGAAGTGAAGAATGCATTATTTTCTGTTCATATTGATAATAGTCCGGGTCTAGATGATTTTGGGGCTAGTTTTTTCAGGTCTTGTTGGGACATTGTGTAGGCAAATGTGTTTGATGCTGTTCATGAATTTTTTTGAGGAAAGTATTTTCCTCAGTTTTATTCAGCCTCCTCTTTGATGCTTATTCCTAAAGTTGATAATCCTTCCAACTTTGATAAGTTTTGCTTGATTAGTTTGTGCTCCGTTATTTACAAAGTTTGCTTAAAGATACTATTTCAAAGACTCACCCCTATTTTCTCTAGATTGATTTCGCCTAAGCAAGGAGCTTTCCTCCCTGGAAGAAGCATTTTTTTATAATTTAGCTTGATTCAAGAAATGGTCCATGCTATGAATTCTAAGAGAAGAAATAGTAATGTCTTCATGAAGATGGATGTAGCAAAAGCCTACGATAGTGTTGAATGGCACTTCTTATTGCATGTGTTGGAAGCTTTTGGTTGTTCTTTACAAGTATGTGAGTTGATTCAAAATTATAGCTCATTGCCTTGGTTCTCGGTGGTGATGAATGGGGTCTCTAAAGGTTTTTTCAAAGGTGAAAGGGGTCTTCAGCAAGGTGATCCATTATCTCCTCTTCTATTTATTTTAGTAGAGGAGATTCTTTCAAGGTTGTTAAAAAGGGCCTCCGAGAAAGGTAAGTGAACCGTTTTCTAATCCAAGAGGTGTTCCTCTTAGCTCTCATTTATTATATGTGGATGATATTGTTATTTTTACCAATGGAAGCCTTAAATATTTGCAGAATATTCTAAAAGTTTTTTATCTGTATGCAAGTTGGTTGGGTCAAAAACTCAGTGTTGGAAAGTCTTCTTTGCACTTTTCGAATTCCATTAATTTTTCTCGACGTCAGGACCTTTTGCGTGTTACTAGTTTTCAAGAAGTTAGTTTCCCTTTTCGCTATTTGGGTGTCCCTATTGTCTCAGGTAGGTTGAAGATTGTTCATCTAGATGACTTGGTGCACAAAATTTGTGATAGAATTGGTGGATGGACATCCAAGTTATTGTCTCAAGATGCTCACTTGATTGTGATTTGGCAAATTTTGATGAGCTTGCCAATTCATCTTCTTTCTTGTATACAAGTTCCTAAAGCTGTTTTGTAGAGAATAAATGGATATCTTAGCAAATTTTTTTGGGGCTCTTTGGATGGGAAAGATAAACGTTATTGGTGTTCTTGGAAGAAGATTTATTTTCCTTTTGAGAAAAGAGGCTTAGGCATTAAAAGGTTGGAGGATATCCAACTTTCTTTAAATGTTAAATTTGCATGGAAGCTTTTATATGAGAATTCTCTTTGAGTGAATTATTTTCGAGCTAAAGATGTGAAGAATAATTATGTCTCTTTGATTGATTCTTATAAGGGCTCAAAAAATTGTCGTATAATTGTGGGGAGTGTGCCGTTGGTTTAAACCATTCCCATTGGAAAATAAGGGGAGGAAAATTTTCTTTTTGGTATGATAAATGGTTGGATGAAGGACCTTTAATAAACCATTTCTCGGTTTGTCCTTTCCCAAAGATTAAGATCCACGAATGTAAGCTTGATAATCAATGGGATGTTGACTTGCTTGTTCAGATGGTGGGCGTGGAAAAAGTGTATTCTATTTTGCACAACTTGGGTCCTCATAAACAAAGTGAGGATATTCTGGTGTGGACCGAAATGTGGATGAGAAGTTTTCCACCAAAAGTGCTTGGTCTTGCTTACATATTCGAGCACCGTAGATGGATTGGTCTAAATGGGTATGGCACTCTTCTTTATCTAAAAAAGTCTTAGTTTTGGTTTGGAAAGTTTTTTTCAATGCTTTGAGTGTTGATGATAATGTTTGCAAGCTTGGTATTCCTATGGTTTCCAAATGTAATTGTTGTGAGACTAGGAAGTATGAGGACTTGCTGAATTGGTATGGGAAAAGGCTTGTCATTGTGTGGGTTTACAACCTATGTGAGGGAGGGGTTGGCGTGAAATGGTGGAATTTTGGTTTCGTAAAGCAAAACACTCTACAAAAGTCGGTTCACTACTTGGCATCATACCATGTATTCTCTTATGGAGGATGTATGTGATTCTTTTTCCAATGGTCTGGGCTCAATTTAAACATCAACTTAGTTGGTCGGCGCTAAAATTGAAGGACCAAGTGGATTTTACATCCAAAGATCAAGAGATTTTGAAGAGATGTTTACTTTCCCTTCTAAGAGGGTCCCTGCTACTCCTCCTATTCTTGTTTGATGGCATCCTCTAGATGTTGGTCGTATCAAATTAAATTCTAACAGAAGTTGTATTGGAAATCATGGTGTTATGGGAGCTAGTGGAGTATTTCATGATCATCATGGTAAATTTATGGCCGCTTACTCTTATATTTTTGGTGATGGTACGAATAATAAAGCTGAACTGTTAGGATTGGTATATGGATTGTGGATTGCCAAAAATATGGGATTTTTTAATCTAGATATTGAGATGGGTTCGATGTTGGTTATAAAATGGTTGATTGATAAGAGATGCCCTGTATGGTACTTGGAAGATTTTTGGGATGATATTCTAAATTTGTTGGAAGGAATGAATGTGAAGTTTATTCATGTTTATTGGGAAAGAAATTCTTCGGTGGATTATCTTACAAAACTAGGCGCGGAAGGTTTGTCGGCTCATTGGGAGACGAATGAGGATATTTCGAAGTTGCTAAGAGGATTTTTGAAAACTAAAAAACTTGGTCTCCTTCATTTTCGTATATAATTTGGTTTATGTTTAGGTAGTGTTTTGAGTTTGTGATGGTTTTATTGTATTTTATTTTTTTAATAAGTTGGTTGTTATTGTAACCACAGTTTCCCTATGCTACAAGTGAGGATTTATTAATAAAATGCGAGAGGTGCCGCCCTCCTTTTCCCAATTTTTTTTTTAAAGAAAAAACTCATGATACATGGTTTTATCTTTTTAAACATAAATCTAAAGTTTCACATATTTTTAGAGTTTTTTTATAAAATGGTTAAAACACAATTTCATTTAAAAATAAAATCACTTCGCATTGATCATGGCACAAAATCTTTTATTTCTTTTTTGCATTCTAAAGGCATAATACATCAGCATAGTTGTGTTGAGACTCCTCAATAGAATTATGTTGTGGAGAGAAAATATCAGCATATCCTTAATGTGGCTAAAACAATGATGATTCGGTCTCATCTCCTTATTAAATTTTGAGGTGATGTTGTTTTAACAACAACTTATCTCATTAATAGGCTTCCTACTCCTATTTTAAAACATAAATCTCCTTTTGAGCTTTTGTTCAAAACTACTTCCTCCTATTATCATCTCAGAACCTTTGGTTACCTTTGTTTTACTTCCACTTTACAAAGATCTTGAACCAAATTTGACCCTAAGGCTCAAACTTGTATTTTTCTTAGTTATCCTTTTGGAATAAAAGGTTACAAACTTCTTGATTTAAAAACTAATTAATCTTTTTTTATTAAGAAATGTTATTTTTTATGAACATATTTTCCTTTTAGATCTCAAAATAAAATTGAATTTTCCTTCTTTTTTCCTATTGAAAATTCAACTTTAGATTCTTTAATTGTACCTTCAACAGAACTTTCCCCTTCACCACCTACTGATTTTCCTCCAAACTCCTCTTCACCTTCCCATTCAAGTAATTCATCTGTTCAATTTTCTTCCTCTCCAGTTTCTGTTATTGTACCATTACCTATTGATCTTCCTAGAAAATCTTGTAGAATTAGAAAGGTACATGGTTATTTGCAGAATTTACATTGTAACTCCTCTTCTACACACTCCACATCAAATCCTTCAACAATTTCTTCTTCATCAAGTTTTTCTTCCATTTTATCTTCTCCTCCTAAATTTGATATCTTCAATTTTATCTTGTACTAATATTTCTTCTTCATACAAATCTTTTGTCAGGTCCATTTCTACCGATATTGAATTTGAGTTCTATCATCAAGCTGTCAAGTACTCTCATTGGAGAGATACTATGTCAACTGAGATTACAGCCTTGGAAAGTAATAATACTTAGACTGTTACTTCTTTACCTCCTGGTAAGAAGTCCATCAGCTGTAAATGTGTTTGTAAGATTAAATATCGTGCTGATAGCTCCATTGAAAGATATAAGGCAAGGCTAATTGCCAAAGGTTATACCCAAATTCGACATGCGATCTCGTCTCTCTCGTTTTTTTTTTGTTTTTTTTGTTTTTTAAGTTATACCCAAACTGAAGGATTGGATTATTCTGAAATATTTTCACCTTATGCTAAAATGGCTATTGTTAGATCTCTTTTGGCCATTCCTACTTTGAAAGGCTGTCATCTTACACAGCTTAATATTAATAATGCTTTTCTGCATAGAGATTTATTTGGAGAAGTATACAAGGTTCTGCCTCCTGGTTTTCATATTAAAGGGAGATCCCAAGTTTGCAAGTTGAACAAATCACTCAATTGAAAATTGATGTTCTTTCTTGTTAGCATTGCAACTAAACATATGGTCAGATTTTGATCTGTCCTTGACCCACAAAACAACTTATAAGATAGTTATTCTTTGAATCATTATAAGATCATTTGAAAGACACAATAAAACAACTTATAATATTAGATAAGTGTCATTAGTACTTGGAAAAAAAAAAAAAAAAAAAAAAAAGGCCAGTTGGAATCCATGACAAATGATAGTTATTTCGGCCTTTAGTTTCATATTATATGATAGTTGTGACTTGTAAGACCCATTTTATTTCCTTTTTGTCGAACTTTTGGCATAAATATCAGGTTTAATTAGTAAGATAATTAGAAACACAGATTTTTCATTAGACGGGTCCAATCCTAACAAAAACTTGATAAAAATTAAGTGGATGTTGGGTAATATTTTTTATCTCCATATCTATGTTTTTCATCTCCATATCTATTTTATGCATGAGTTTTTTTTTTTTCCTTGTTTTTTTCTTTCAAAAGCCACAAAGAAGCCGCCCCTGACCCACTAGTGTTAAAATATTTAGCTAATAAAGCACAAAAACTAATTTTTATTTATTTTTTAAAATAAAAATATTGTTTTAAAAAATAAATATGGATAATATCTTGAAAAGATATTATGGGCATGGGGAGATCAAAAGATGTCGGAATAGTTACTAATTTAGGTGTAGTTTGGATAATAAGTTGAGATGAGATAAGTTGAGATGAAAGTTGAAAGTTGAATAAAATATTATTTTTTAATATTATTATTGATTTGGAATTTGAAAAGGTTAAATTATTTATTATAGTTTGTATAGAAATTTAGAAAACTTATTAGATCTAGACATTTATTTTACATAGTAGGACTTGAATTTGAAACAGTGTAAAGGGATACAAATAGACTTACCTAAAACTTCGAATGTAACTTTATTTAAATTAGTCATGTACTCTCTTCTTTGGATAAGATGTATATCTTGAAACTCGACTTCTACACTTGACATATCTAAAACACTTCCTAACGAGCTCTACATAAAATCTAAACAACTTTAGATCAACCCAAATTATTTTACATTCATTCAAAATATAAATCCCAACATAAAATGAAGTCTATCATCTTAATCACCTAGTTTTAGCCAAAATCTTGCATCTACGGTCTCCAAGTTGGGCAAACTTTTGCCCTAAGTTTAGTGTATTAGGCTTAAGTTTGGGTTTGGGCTTTATCTTGTTGGACTTTGGCACACTAGGTTGAGGCCTCAATTGGGCCTAGGTCTTTTGGTTTGGACCTAGTTTGTGGGCTTCTATTTGGCCCTTGGGCCCATTAGCATCTAACTCCTCATTGACTCCTCCTTTGAGCTTTGGGCCCATTTGGCTTGGGCCTAACCTTGGGCCTATTCTAAATTTCATTCTTAGTTGGTTGGATCCTTCTATCTATCTATGCTTTTAGTCCATTCTTTTCCTAACTAAAGTCATCAAAGTGTCTTGGACTTTATCCTTAAGGTCCTAAAGATTGTAATTCCTTTAACAAGGCCCATTATCCTTAAGGCCTCTTGGTAGATTTTGGTGGGATGTTACATATATACTCCCTTCACTTTTGACGGTATGGCAGGCTATTTCTGGGAGAAGAAAAAAGCTTGGAAGAAACTATATGGCAGAAAGACCCATTTATTGTGGCCAGTAGACTAATGGCCGGTAAAAGTGGCGTTTGGGACAAAAATTAAGGGGCAAGCCAATGATGATTAGAAATGGCCACAAATGATCTATTGCAACTATTTAAGCACCATCTTTAGCCGAAACTGATGCTAGAAAAACCCACATCCATTATGGTTCTCACATCTCATGCCTACAACAGAATGCAAATACCAGAAGGCTCGATGTAAAAAGCATTACCTCTATTGCTGTCCATGCTATTGTAGTAGATTACTTTTAAACAGACATAAGATCACAAGTTGATTTTAGGACTCTCTCTCTAGTTTTTGTAATGTATATATATCTACTATTTTTGTATCATTAAGTTTCATCAATGAGAAAAGAATTTAAGTGTTTACCATTCCTTTATTTCGAATTTCCCTTCTGTTTTTAACATGGTATCAAAGCTCGGGATATTTCTCCTGCAATGATTCCTTAAACTCATAAACATATTCATGTCAAAATTCATGACATCCTCCTCTTCCTCTTCTCCTTCTTCTCTCATTGAGGATCCAAATAGCCCATTTTTCTTACACCACAGTGACAATGCTAATACTGTCATTGTATCACCCCCATTAACTGGTTCAAACTATATCTCATGGAGCAGATCCTTTTTACTTTCCATTTCCATCAAGAACAAGTCAAGTTTCTTGGATGGCTCAATCACCACCCTTGACCTATCAAACCCTTCCTACGTTTCATGGTTAAGATGCAATAACATCCTCCTTGCGTGTATTCTGAATTCTGTCTCCAAAGACATTGCATCTAATGTGTTTTTCATGACTTTTGCTAAACAGGTTTGGGACAAGCTCAAGGAACGTTTTACACAACCTGATGAAGCTCGAATCTATCACCTTCAACACAAGCTCAATGGCATTGTGCAAGGACACCTCTTTGTAAGTGATTATTTCACACAGTTTAATGCTATTTGGGAAGAACTACATAGCTATAGACATCTTCCATGCTGTTCTTGTGGCAAAATGTTCCTGTGATGCTTTGAAAAATGTTGGTGAACTCCAACAAAGAGACTATGTGTTTAAGTTTCTAATGGGTTTGAATGACAGCTATGATGCTGTGAGGGGACAAATCATTCTCCCAAGTCCCTTACCTTCATTAGATAAAAGTTTTTCACTGATTTTGCAAGAGGAAAGGTAAAGGCAAGCAAGAAACACAGCCTTGCCCACCTCAGAACACTCTGCCCTACTTGCCTACCAGAATTTTCCAAAGAAAAAGGATAAGTCAAAACTAGTTTGTCACCACTGTGGCAAGGTTGGGCACACAAAAGATAAATGCTATAGATTGGTGGGATTCCCACCAAACTTTAAGTTTACCAAGACCAAAGGAACCTCTGCTACGCCTTATTCTACAAATCAAGTCACTACTCAGATTACTAGTTCTCCTCAAGAAGCATCCACTCCAAGTATTTCTCAGTTGAACAGGCACAAGCACAGCATCTTATGGACTCTGTCAATGCTCAATATTCTCAACTAGACTTGGGACAAACAAGCCTACATTGCCTACTCCAGCTTCTATCAAGCCATTAACTTCAGAAATAGATTCCTCAATTACTCCTTACTCAAATCTAGCAGGTAATCATCACTGCCTCTCCACTCTCACTAATCCTTCTTAATTTACCTTTTTGCACCCTCACTCTAATGTTAAAAGCACACCATGGATCATGGACACAGGAACCACTGATCACATGGTGTGCTCCACCTCTTTCTTTAACAAGTCATCTTCTTGCATACAAACCTTTGTACAACTTCCAAATGGTACAAAAGCTCAAGTCACATACAAAGGCACTGTCAAATTATCAAACTCATTACTGCTCACTGATGTCCTATGTGTGCCCTCATTCACCTTCAACCTCATCTTTGTTAGTAAGCTCACTCAAAGACCAAATTTGTGTCTATTGTTCTAAAAAAATTTATGATTCATTCAAGTCCTATCGTTATATATTACAATTGGACTTGCTAAGGTTCATGCAGGCCTCTACTACCTTCTACCTTCCTCTCATGACAGCAGCACCACCACCTCCTCAACTCTCTCCAATAAAACTCGAGCCAACCAAGCAGCTGTGTAGCAAAACTTTGATCTCTGGCACTTTAGATTAGGATACCTGTCTTCACAAAGATTGAATTTAATTTGTTCTTCTGATGTAAAGTCCAAAGATCAATCTCATTGTAAAGTCTGTCATTTGGCCAAGCAAAAACATCTTTCCTTTCCTTCAAGTGTAACCACCAGTTTACTTCCTTTTGATTTAATACACTGTGATATATGGGGCCCATATTTTCAAGCATCAATTCAAGGCTTTCATTACTTCCTGACTATTGTGGATGATTGTTCAAAAGCCACTTGGGTTTTTTTAGTGAAACTAAAATCAGATACAAGACCTATCTTGCAGTCTTTTTTTCAACTCATAAACACTCAATTCAATAACAAAGTCAAGAAGATTAGAATTGACAATGGCCTTGAATTTGACATGGTTGATTTTTATAAAAACCATGGCATTATTCACCAAAAATCCTGTGTGTATACCCCTCAACAAAATGGTGTTGTTGAAAGGAAACATCAACACCTTTTGAATATTGCTCGAGCCCTTCTCTTTCAAGCTGCATTGCCTACCTCTTTTTGGGGGGATTTCATTCTAACTGCAACCTACCTCATCAACAGAATGCCCACACCCCTCATTTCCAATAAAACTCCCTATGAAATACTCTTTTCCTCACCACCTTCCTATGCCCACCTTCGTGTCTTTGGCTGCCTAGCTTACGCTAGCACTACAAAGCATCAAAGAAAGGATACAAACTCTATGATATAGAGACTCAATCTGTCTTCATTTCTAGAAATGTCATCTTTCATGAATCTATCTTCCCATTCAACTCTCATCCTTTCCTTGACATTCACTTCTCTTTTTCCTATGATTTAGTTTTACTTCCTGCACCACCAGATGACTCCTTCACACCCTCTCCCATTTCACCACCTGACACATCCAATATTCCCCAATTTGAATCACTTGCTCCTGAGTCAACTCTGCCTATCAACCCTTCTGATTCACTCCCTCTCTAAAACCACTCTGACTCCTTCACACCTTCTCTTGCTAAACTGCCTAATACCCTCCCTCTTCAAAGGTCTACCAAAGATAGACATCAACCTGCCTACCTCCATCAATATCACTGCCAACTAGCAGAATCCTTGCCTCTCAATGCCTCCTCCTCGACCTCAACACTTCATCCACTCAACCATCATCTCACCTACAAAAACCTCTCCCCTTCTCACCAATCATTTTTTGTTTCCCTCTCCTTACTCTCTGAACCTGCCTCCTATAGTGAAGCTGTGAATTTTAAGCATTGGCAAGATGCCATGAAGGTTGAACTTGATGCCTTAGAGGACAATCACACCTGGACTATTACTTCTCTACCTCCCAATATAACTACTATTGGATGTAAATATGTCTACAAAGTGAAACTCAATTCTAATGGTTCTCTTGAAAGACACAAAACTCGCCTTGTGGCTAAGGGATATACCTAAAGAGAAGGTTTTGACTTTCAAGAAACATTTAGCCCAGTTGCCAAACTCTCCACAGTTCGTGTCTTTCTTGCCTTAGCTTCTATTCACAACTGGTTTTTGTCCCAGATGGATGTTCATAATGCATTCTTACATGGGGACATTGATGAAGAAATCTATATGGAATTGCCACTAGGCTACCAACTTCACAGAGAGCAGATTGAGGGGGAGAAATTAGTATGCAAACTAAACAAGTCTCTCTATGGACTTAAATAAGCATCAAGGTAGTGGTTCTCAAAGTTCTCTAATTCACTCACTTCCATTGGTTTTCATCAATCAAAATTTGATTATTCTACTAAAGTCAGTCAAAAAGGATTTACAGCTCTTTTAGTGTATGTGGATGAGATCATAGTGGGAAGTGATTCTCAAGAAGAAGTCGATTCACTCAAGACTCATCTTCATAGAAAATTCAAAATCAAAGATCTAGGATCACTCAAATATTTCCTAGGATTAGAGGTTGCAAGATCATCCTCTGGAATCAACATTTGCCAAAGGAAATATACTCTCGAGATCTTGGAAGATGCAGGCTTGCTTGGTACCAAAACTGTCTCTACACCTATTGAGTTGAACCACAAGTTAAGCCACACCACACATGAAATTCTACAAGATCCTACATCCTATAGAAGACTTGTTGGCAAGCTCATCTACTTAACAATCACTAGGCCAGATATCACTTATATTGTTAATGTCCTAAGTCATTTCATGGAAAAACCTTCACAAACTCACCTGCATTCAGCTTATAGAGTTCTCAAATATCTCAAGGGTTCCATAGGCCAAGGAATTTTCCTATCATCAAGATCATGTCTACACTTAAAAGCATATAGTGATTCAGATTGGGCTGCTTGCCCCGAGACTAGGAGGTCTGTTATAGGTTTTTGCATATTCATTGGGGATTTATTGGTAAGCTGAAAATCAAAGAAACAAGTGATTGTTTCTAGGTCCTCATCTGAGGCAGAGTATAGAGCATTGGCTTCAACAAGTTGTGAGATCATGTGGCTTCTTGGTTTGCTAAAAGAATTCAAAATCAACCATACACAATCTGCTCTCTTGTTCTGTGACAACCAAGCAGCCATCCACATCACAAAGAATCCCATTTTCCATGAAAGAACCAAGCACATAGAATTGGACTGCCATTTTGTTCGAGAAAAGGTCCTAGCTGGAGTCATTAGCCCTGTCCATATAGCCTCAAAATTCCAGTTAGCAGACATCTTCACTAAGGCTCTATCATCCTCTCATTTTTAGTTTCTATTATCCAAGATGGGAATCCAAAATATCTATGCCCATCTTGAGGGGGAGTCTCACGAAATGAGATGTGATGGGAAAGATCACAAACAAAAGGAGAACAAAATAACTGAGCAACCATACTGCAACACACAAGAAATACATGCAACAGCAAAGGTGGATGGAAAGCATGGTGCAGCCCACATGAACTAAAAAGGGAGCAAGAAAGTAAAAAGGCACTGGCACAGAAAAGGAAGTCTGAATTATGAATTACATGGCTACAACAGAATGCAAATACCAGGAGACTCGATGTAAAAAGCATTACCTCTGCTATTGTCCATGCAGTTGCAATAGATTACTTGTAAACATACATAAGATCAAAAGTTGATTTTAGGACTCTTTCTCTCTAGTTTTTGTAATGTATATATATCTACTGTTTTTGTATCATTAAGTTTCATCAATAAGAAAAGAATTTAAGTGTTTACCATCTCTTTATTTTGAATTTCCCTTCTGTTTTTAACAGTGGTGTGGCATGTAATCCTTTTCTATTTTTCTTTGAGTCTCCTTCAAAATTATCTAATTTTTTAAAACTTTATCTATTTTATGCATGTCTTTTCTTTTCTTTTTTTCCTTGTTCTTTATAACATTCTAGCCCCATCTAGTTAATGATAAATATTTTATTTTATTTTTGTTAAAGAAGGAAACTAGTATATATAAATGTAAGTCATATGTCTCTAATTGATAGATATGTTGATAATAATATCCTTTCGTGCTTGAAGTTATGTTTATAATAGTTTTGTATTATATATATCACAATCTATTATGAAAATATATAAACAAATTCTTTATCATTTTGATAATAATCTCATGCCCTCCAAAAAGGTAAATTTCTGGATTCGTCACTGTCCAAATTAGTGTTGGTATGTGGGACCAAAACAAGATTATTCGATGTATTGACTTGTCCACTCCAGTACTTCGACTACTCGAGGTTATAAAAGAGACAAGATATCTCTTTGGAAGTTAAGAGTTTCAAATGTTTGGTTTGTTCACATTTTTCTACGTAATCTTGGCACTTGTCAACGGCGGCCTTGCTCAAAATTCCAGTCCAACAAATTATTCTAGCCTACAAATTAAATAAGCACCACAATATTTCAATCGGCTTCGCACATGCTACCAAGTTTTTCCATTCACGTGGATTGAATTTATCCAGTACTGTCATTTCAATAGGCTTCGCATTTGCTTATATATAAATGATTATTAGGGGAAATTATGTGGCAGTGGTGCGCTATGCGAAGAATATCAGGACATCAAACCACGAATAGAGACTTAAAGCATGCAGTCTCGCCTCAGCAAATCAGCAAATTGAAAAAACACATGATGAACATTCAAACCACGAACAGAGAATTTAATTTATTCAACAACTCCCAGCACGTACAAAAAGTCAGCATGCATGACGTTCTCCTAACATTTTTTTCCTGCCGAAAATGTGGTTACTTTGCATCTTAATTTCTTGAGCCGACAATCAAAACTGAAATTACATTAAAAACTGCTAATAATATTATTTTTATTATATTCTAATATTTATAGGGATAGATATAAAAATAAATCAAATTAAAAGATGACTTGATACAATTTTGAAGATCATGGATCAAATCTTAATAAATGAAAAATAGATAAAATTAAATGATATTCTTTAACATTCTTTTTTCTCTTTCCGAAATTAGGTTTCATCCTTAATATCTAAATTATCGAATGTGTGTACGTCTATGGTAGGGAATGAAAAATAAATACTGAGAATATAAAAGAGAGATAGACATACAGATTTATGTAGTTCAGCATATTACCTACGTCCATGGGGATTTTTTGGAAGGGGAGGGGAGAGTCCACTATAATATGCTTATTTATAGCCTCTCATTATCTCTCATACTCTTTGTACAATGGAGTTTAGAGCTCTATTTTATGGTGGATCTCTTGTTGCTAGAGCTTTTGTCATGAGGTTGAAGAAGCTGAAGAGTTGAAAAAGAGTCCCCTGAAATCATTTGGCCATTTTCTTTTATATGTTTCCTCTTTTCGTGTGCCCCTAGGGAGTGTTGATAAATGCCGCCTTCCCTTGCATATATAACATCTTCTTTTACTTTCCATTTTCTTTGTTTTTCCTCTTATCCTAGCACCCTCATTTTGCTTGTCCCCTCCTTGTCTCCCCTTCCCCTCTCTTCCTTTGTCTTCTAGTGGTGGGACCTTCCCCTTGGGCTGGAACTAGTAGGCTTACTTTGGGCCGTGTATATTTTATCCCCACCAGTAGCCCGTGATTCTTAAGGGTCAGTTGTTCCAAAATGGACCTTGAGAATCTTTAAATATAAAATATGCAGTTGAAATGATCCACCGATGTCTGTAGCGAAATAAATCTTGAGAGCGGGTTCCTAGTTATCTATTTCTCTTGCGTTAAGTGACAAAGATGCGAGCGTAGAGCTCAGGCAATCAAATGACATGCCTGCCTACTCGAGCACCTGGGAGGATGGGCAGTGCCTGATCCTTCCCACCTATTAACTTATTATGAAAATGATGGTAAGCTAGGCAATCGAAAAACTAGACCCGCCTGTCATTGTCGAAAAGCGTATATTCATCCGACATTTTTATTTTTGATGGTGTTGGTGAGATTTTCCTCTTCTATCCTAAACTGCTATTGATGTTTTTATTTTATTGTCAGTGTTGGAGTTTGTATGTGGTACCCCACTCAAGATGGTCAAGAAGCCCGTTGACCCCCTGGACCCACCTTAGGCAGTTGCCAAGCCCATCGACTCATTCCCAAAGGAAACCCCGCGTGAGGCAGTTTTTATAGCACGGGTGTGCACACTCAGTGTTGGCTAGTGGAGATGCTATCCCTTGGTTCTTATTGGCCAATCTCGTAGACTTGGGCAAGGGATGAGGCAAGCCCATGGAAACACGATGCTTGGCTCCCTTGGTCTTCTTGCAGACCTCGTAGACTGAGGCAAGCCCATGGAGACATGGTGCTTGGCTCCCTTGGTCTTCTCGCCGACCTTATAGACTGAGTAAGGGGATGAGGCAAGCCCGTTAAGACACAGTGCTCGGGCCGCCTAGTCTTCTTGTCACTTGATAAGTGCGCGAAAGTGTACTCTAAATACCCTATTATTGAATTAGAATGCTAAAATGTAAATAGAAATAATATAAATTAATGTGTATTTTTTAATTGAATTTCTATTTACTTTAAGATACTCCTAAGCAGATTTTTATATTTAATTTCAAAGTTTATAAAAGAACAAGTCAACGTCAAGTCAAATTCAAATGAGGACTTTTATGGGATTTGAGAGCAAATTGGATCAAGAAAAATAGGAAAAAAATACAAAATGAAACTGCAAGAAGTTCAAGTTTGAAATTCGCTAGGAGACTGCCTAGACATATTTTAGTATTTTAATCGTAACTTTCCACTCACATATCAATTGATGTGATTCTTGATCGGTTAGAAATTTATCTTAAGGGGCTATAAATTTATCCCCAATAAGGATTTTCAAATTTGAACTCCTGAAGCGCATATGTGGCTGCCAATATGAGTTATAAAATTGAGGCAATTTTTTTTATGCGGGAATTATGAAGACATTAGGGTTTATTTCCTACCCTATATAAGTATATCATTAGCACAAAATGGAAGGAGAAGAGAGGTAGAAGAGGCGGATTTGAATAGAGGAGAAAATCACTTCCATAGCTGCCGTTTACTTTATTTTCCCTTGAAGATTTTTGTTGTCCATTATATTTATGGGTAACTAAATTTTCAAGTAAAGATAGGGATGAACTTGCACATTGAATGGTATTTTGAATTTATGAATTTTATTTTCAATTACTAAATTCTTTTGTTTTATCATTCTCAATTCATTATTGATGTTTTCTTCTCCAAATAATCATAGAGTTTATTCTGTTTATGGATTCAGTCATGCTTTTTTTATTGAATGGATTATTTTTTTATTATGTTTGATCAATTATTTATCTATGTTGATTTAGTTCTTTACTACAATATTGCTCCCTGAGTATATTGTTGTTGTTGAATTTTCTCAATAGTGATAATAATTTACCTATTTTAAAAGTGGTGAATAATTTTCAAATGGTTATATTTGGTTTAATTTTGGTTTATAATTCTATACCTTCTAATTGGAAATTTTGGAAATCGAGTTCCCAATTGAGTTATTCAATAAATTAAGAATAATTAAAATACTGGATTTGTGCAAGGCATTCCCGACACTTTACTGTTCGTCAAATTTTAGTACTTTTTTTGTTAGTCACTTTGCTTCACTTTAATTTACATTTAAAATTAATTTTTGTTCTCTATTAACCATTTAATATTTTTTCTTAGCTTATTTATTCCTTCTAATATTCTTTTAATTTGTCTCCCCGTGAAATTGATACCCCAAAACTGTGATACAACTACTGAATTATTCTTTGGGCGTAAGCATCACCTTGTAGACTCAGGCAAGGGATGAGGCAAGCTGGTGGAGACACAGTGCTTGACTCCCCTGGTCTTCACGCCGACATCATAGACTGAGGAAATGGATGAGGCAAGCCCGTAGAGACACGGTGCACTGCTCCCCTAGTCTTTTTGTTGACCTCGTAGACTGAGGCAAGCCCATGGAGACACGGTGCTTGGCTCCCCTGGTCTCTTCGCCGACCTCGTAGACTAAGGCAAGCTCGCAAAGACATGAGACTTGGCTCCCTTGGTCTTCTCATCACCTCGTAGACTGAGGTACAAGATGAGGAAGGCATATAAAGACACGGTTCTTGACATCCCTGGTCTTCGCGCTGACCTTGTAAACCAAGGCAAAGGACAAGGCAAGCCCGTGGAGACACAATGCTTGGTTCTCTTGGTCTTCTTGTCACCTTGTAGACTAAGGCAATGGATGAAGCAAGCTGTTGGAGAGACGGTGCTTGGCTCCCCTAGTTACCTCGTTACCTCGTAGACTAAGATAAGGGATGAGGCAAGCCGATGGAGACAAGATACTTGGCTCCCCTAGTCTTTCTCACCAACCTTGTAGACTAAGGCAAAGGATGAGGCAAGCCCGTGGAGACACAGTGCTTGGCTTCCCTGTTCTTCTCGTCACCTTGTAGACTAAGGAAAATGATGAGGCAAGCCCAAGGAGACACAATGCTTGGCTCCCTTGGTCTTCTTGTCAACTCGTAAACTAAGACAAGGGATGAGGTAAGCCAATGGAGACACAGCGCTTGGCTCCCCTGGTCTTCTTATCACCTCGTAGACTGAGGTAAAGGATGAGAGAAGCTTGTGATGACATCGTGCTCAACTCACCTGGTCTTTTTGCCAACCTCGTAGACCGAGGTAAAGGATGAGACAAGCTCGGGTGACACGGTGTTTGATGAGCCCGGTCTTCTTGCCGACCTCGTAGATAGAGGTAATGGATGAGGCAAACCCTTGGAGACACAGTGCTTGGTTTCCCTGGTCTTCTCTTCAATAAAGTTTGGGGGTCGATGCAAATAATTAGGGTGTTGATCGAGCTATGGAAGTTAAGTTGGTTAGCATAAACAATTTTGAATCACAAGTGTGAGGTTCGCACACGTAGAGAGAATTATAGGCAAATTGACGTTTCCCGCAACCCACCAAGTTTTGGCAGTGACAGAGATTTGAGGTGCCTACTTACTTGTTAACTCCAAGAAATCAATTATGATGGAGACAAACTTGGATGTATAAGTGGTGCCTGAGCGAAGCGGTGTAGCTGGTGTTTCAAGCTACAAGAATCAATTTTGTTAGCATAAATAAAATTCATACAAATTTTGAGGGAGACAAATCAGGGTGTTTTAATTGTTGTAGCTAATTTTTGCTTGACTGAAATTGTCTGTTGATTGTTACTTTCTTCTTCCTTGGCATCCTTTTCCTTTCAAGCCTTTTTTTTTAGAGAGAGAAAAACTCTGTGGCACTATATTTGAGGAGATGGGGGACATCGTGATGCATGAGACCAATCAGTGGGGATACTTTGTTATTGGCCGAGCATAGTGGTTGGTATCTGTTGTCAGTTGCTAGCTTGCACCTAGCCAAGATAGGTGTTGTCCAAGGCATGCATGCGACATGAGAGGTGGCCAAGGTGCTTGCATGTGACGTGTAAGGTGTTTGGGCCTGCTCATGTGGTAGCTAAGCAAGTGAGGCAATTGGTCATGAGTCGTGGAGCATGTTGCATGGGTCATGCAACATGACTTAAAGGTGTCTTGCTATAGGTTAGGCAGCTGGTCGTGAGACTATGCTTAAGGAGTGTGCTAGTCGTGAGCCCCTTCTCATGGAGTGGAATGGCCAAGGAGTGTGCTAGCCAATGAGCTGATGGCCGAGGAGTTCATGGACGAGGAGATGCTTGGCTGAGCAATTATCATGGCTGTATAGTTTGTCTAGCCAAGTAGTTTGCAAGGGCAATGGAGTTTGTTTAGCCATGGAGTTAGTTTGGTTGTGGAGTTTGAGCGAGGAGCTCACCACAAGCGAAAATTCTAGTAGGGCCTATGGGGAGGTGCCTAGTGGCTGAGAAGTCCAGTTCGTGGAAGAGATTCTCAATGGTTGTGGCAGAGGTGCCCAATGGGTGAGAGGAGGTCTTGGCCGCACAACATGGCCATGGGCTGAGGGTATCTTTGGCCATGGAGCATGGTTGTGGGACTCGTCGCCGAAAAGGCCAGCTGCTGTGTTGGCCAAAGGGCCCAATAGCCGATGAGTGGCTTAGCTGTGAGTGGATGAGTCTAGGCCGAAGGGAGACCTTGTTGTGGTTGTGCCACATCTCCCACAAAGTGCACGTATCACCCAACAGGTGTGTTGTATATGCTCGATAGGATTGCCCCTGTTACCTGCGGCAAGGCCGCTACTGGTTAAGAGTGGTCGACGATCACAATGGAGTAAACAGAAGATGCTGACAAGCCAATGGTGGCGCCATTGATGCCCTATCATTCCACGACTAGGCTGGGCTGAGAAGTTCCAATTGCTACTTTCCAATGCACGTAACTATGTCACTGGTCAACTTGGTTGCTACTGGCGAGTCCATGCAACTCATGGCGTGCTCCCGCAAGTACTTTGCGTGCCTTGCTGCGTGGCCATGCCACCCTCAGCCAACCAAGGTGGTCAGCAACCACTTTTGTGCTGACAAAGCACGCAGGTGAGCCAATGGGTGGTCATCGGTGTCCTTGTCGGCACCATGGCCAATGGGCGAAGGGAGCCCAGGGTGCACGGTAACATGCACCCCCCACTGTGGATGGCACTCTTTATTCCATGCACGGTATGTACATCCCATGCACTGTGCATGTGTGTGCACTGATTTGTTGCTACGTGTTTATTCTAAGTGTACTTCATACTTGCTCCCATACTCCCCCATTTTGCACAAAGCAATTGCAATTCAAACGGCAACTAGGGTTCCCACTTGGGTTAGAAAAGGTCTCGCCCAATTTTTGTAATAGTGCTATCCATAAAAATAAAAGTTGAAAGATTGAGAATCTTTATCTAGGAGACTTTCATGTAACCCTTCAAAAATTACTTAGCATGGCTAAAAGTCGTCCTTATCCGTTTCTACCATATATTACTACAATCTTAACCTCAAGCTTGCCTACCAAAATTATGCTCTTGGAGCACGCTAGGGTGTTTGCCATCGAGGGTGACATCAACGACACTTCACTTCTCCTAATATATAAATTGTGTTCATGTTAAGTCAACATAGCCATATCTTTTTTAGGTGGATAATTATTTTGTTTAACGAATTATACAATTAATTACATATAGTACACCACCAATTTGATATAATGATTCAATTTTAGATTGATCTATTTGACTCCTTCAATTAAAATAGTCAAATTAAGATATTTGGATTGAGAGTTGATCTCAATTCATCTCATCTAATCATTACAACTTTATCCAATTTTCACACAAAATATAATAAACAATTCAACTTTTTCAAATCTCAAAACAATAATATATTAAAAAATAATATTCTAATAATATTTTATTCAACTTTCAATTTTCGCTTCAACTCATTTTATCTCAACTTACTATCCAAACTCCACCTGAGTCAAATCTCAACTCACCACGGAAACACAAGTGGTGCATGGTTGTCGTCAACTAGTGTCGTAACGTGTTGGGTTAAATCCCGCGATGAGCATAACCCTCATGTTAAGTTGCCACCGTTGAGTTTGGAACCCTAAGCAGACTGTCGATGATGAGTCGAAAGAAGGTGAGGATGACGTCAAGTCATTATGCCCCTTATACCCTGGGCGACACACGTGTACAATGGCCAGGACAAAGGGCCGCGATCCTGCGAGGGTGAGTAACCAACCCCAAAAACCCATCAGTTCGGATTGTAGACTACAACTCCCTTGCATGAAGCCGGAATCATTAGTGATCATTGGCAGCCAAATAGCGATGAATTCGTTCTTGGGCCCTGTACACACCGCCCATTACACTATGGCAGCAGGCCATGCCTGAAGTCATTACCTTAACCACAAAGAGAGGGATGTCGAAGGAGGGCTAGTGACAAGAGTGAAGTCATAATAAAGTAGCCGTATTGAAAGATGAGGCTGGATCACCTCCTTTTCAGAGAGAGCTAACGCTTGTTGAGTATTTTGGTTAGACACTACTTCACACCCAAAAAGAAGTGAGTTGAACTTGGAGATGGAAGTTTCCTTTTGTTTCTCGACAGTGAAGACTAAGCTCATGAGCTTAATTTCCTACGTCAAAACAAGTTGATATGATCTCCTTTTTTCGCCCCCTTGTCGCCACACAAGGGGGGCATGGGGACGTAAAAAAGGAAAGAGAGGGATAAGGTTTCTCTCGCTTTTGACATAACAAGCCCCAACGGAGGCCTGCATGACGAGCTATTAACTTGGTGGTAGAGTGTGCCCCTGATAATTGTGTTGTTGTGCCTGGGTTGTGAGGGCTCTCAGCCACATGGATAGTTCAATGTGCCCATCAACCCCTAACCCTAAGATGTGGATCATCTAAGGCACATTAGCATGGCGTACTTCTCCTATTCGAATCGGGTTTTGAAACCAAACTTCTCTTCAGGAGGATAGATGGGGCAATTCAAGTGAGATCCAATGTAGATCTAACTTTCTATTAACTTGTGGGATCCGAGAGGTCCAAGGGGGACCACCACGGCTAAGAAAAAGTATTTCACTCAAGAAGGACCATTATGCTTCTTCACCCAAAGTTTTCTATTGTTTTGGCTATTGTGGATCCCTATGATCTCATGTTTTTATCAATTTCTCTCTTTGGAGAAGGTAATAAAAAAGTAAATTATCCTCCATTCCATAAAGAGAAAAGAAGGGAAAATACGTTTCTCTCTAGTATAATTAATAGATGTAATTTACATTTTGCTCCCAAAACTATTAATCGATGTTGACATGCGTTTTATATCTTCAAGCTATAAAAGATCTGTAATGCACATATAAAAATTATTTTGGTTTGATGATTAAGATTGTGTCATGCATATATATCATCTATTTTTACTTTTATATATATATATATATATATATATATATCTTAATTATTATAATTAAGTATTATTTATTATTTTTTCCCCTTATAAGGTATAATATTTTAGTTTTGATAATTTGGAGACTGAGGATGCAAGTCTAATTTCAAAAAAGAAAAAAATGTTAGAAAATATCATTTATTAAGATTTGATCAATGATTATCAAAATTATGTCAAGCCATCTATCTCTATAATTAGATAGAAGATAATAAAAATATTATTATCATTTTTAATAGAAGTCAAAATGTTTCAGTTTTTTTAATTGTCGGGTGAAGAAATAAAATGAAAACCAAATTTTCGAAAGGAAAAAAATGTTAAGAGATCGTCATGGTTTGAATCATGTGGTAGTTTTTGTAAATGCTCGGAGTTGTTGCATAAATTCTTTGTTCGTACGTGGTTTGAGGCCGAATTCCACGAAAGTCAGTCCACGTGGGGAAGAACGGAAATTGGGATTTTGTCCTTGGGGGCCGAATTTTCGGGACTGAAACTTTGAGTTTGAATTTTCTAAGGGTACTAATTTACTAATTTGTCTCTTAAAATTTATTATTAGTATAATTATATTTTTTATTAAATATTCTTAAATATTTTTAAAAATAAAAAATATATTATTTTATTAATAGTTACTTTCTTAAAATATTAAAAAAATAAAAAATAAAATAAATTAAAGTACCCGAATAATAACTTTGAGAGGATAAATTCAAAGGATCAAATATTATTTTCCTTGGTGATAATGTGAAAAATAAAGAGATATTGGGTAGCATTAATTAGAGCTCTTTGTAAAAATTATTTTGAAGACTGTTTTTTTTTTTTTTTTTTTTTTTTGTGTGTTTTTGAAAATCTTGAGGTGTTTTTAGATGTATGTTTGGGAATAATAATATATATCTTTGATAAAAATAAAAAATCATCTAACTTAAGTTAACTCGCCAAACATCACCTAGTTCAGGAGCAAGTAGACTGATCCCAAATAGTCAAGACTTCAGGCTCTATATAAAGGCATGCATGCTCAAACATGAGTTGTACAGAATTCTAAAAACTTCTCCATATTTGTAAAACTCTTGTTCTCAAAGATCAAGCTGTGACTTTCGTCCAAAGTTCCAACTTGTAAGTCTCTTCATTTATCAGTTCTGAAACTATTTCCTCAAATCTCATTATCTTTTTGCTTGTTTTCTTATGTTATGGTAAGGTTTACATTTTTTATCCTCCATGGTATTCGATATCTTTTTGCAATCACTAATCATAAAGATAGCTGATATGTGAACAGTAAAAAATTACTTATCACATATTAATCCCTCGAAAAATACCACACAGCTCAGTTATCTCTTTTGTTGTATATAATTAATATATATGGCCTCCTAAACCCGTTTCACACTAGAGTTTCTTTCTAACAAACTCACAAAAAATTGCTTCTGACCCATATAATTGTTAGCTATAAGATTAGCAGTTTTTTAACATGATTTGCAAATTGATACGAGAGTAAAGACTTAATATTTATTGTAACAAAATTTGGATTAAATGGGCCAACCGATCTGTTCAAAAAGATTATAAACATATCAATATGTTATCAACGTGCTTCACTTGAAAAATTTTATTTTTTAAATATAATTGAACAATTTTTAAAGCTCTAAGACCAGGTTAGTATTTTTTTTTTTTTTTGAAACTCTCAGTAATTTAATGTTAATAACTAGTGTACGTTGTAATGGATTCGTGGAATATGATTATTTATTTATTTGTTCATTTAGATGAATTTTATGGGATCACAATTCCATTTTGCTTGGATATTTAGATAAGTGTTGAGAAGTTGGAAATGTGTACTAAGTTATGTTTTGAATACGTACATATATTTTTATAAGTTATGTTTTTAAAGATATAAAATTATGTCAATAAGTTCAATTCAATCCATTTAAATTAAAGAATTCAAAACGGATTGGTATAAGTTTGTTTGTATTAACTCAACATAATCATTTCTTTTTTAAGGGGCATGCATATTTTATAAAACAAATTATACAAATAATTACAGCACACCATGCATCTATTTACTATAATGAGTCTAATCAAGATTGATATATTTGACTTGTCTAATTAAAATAGTCAAATTAAGATTGAGCAATATACAGCTAAACAAGATTGATGTGTGGTTTGGATAGTAAGATAAGATGATTAGATGATTTTAGATTAAAGTTGAATAAAATATTATTATAATATTATTTTTTGATATTATTATTGTTTTGAGATTTGAAAAAATTGAATTATTTATTATATTTTACGGAAAAATTTTTAAAAAATTATAATAATGAGATGAGATAAAACACTCTCATTATCTAAGCGAAACCTACATAAGGTGCATGTATATATATACAATATATACACATGACACAAAACTCTAGTAAACAAGAATCCAACCCAATATTAGACCCAAACAAAATATTTCAAAGTCAATTTGAATATTAAATTGTAAAGGTAGTGCAGGTTACGAAAATTTGTAAAAAGCTGTAAGAAAATTAATTAAAAAAAAAACAAAACAAAACAAAACTGGGAGAAAATGAGATAGCCCAAACCTCCACAAACCACCTAACTACATTACTTAAATGAACTGTGAAACGTCCACAAAGACTTCTTAAGCCCATGTGACTCAAACTGTAAGTGCCCATGGGATTTTCTTTCCACTAATCAATGGCAAAGCGTAACCACAGTAATATGTGAGATTTATTTTACGAGAACTTTCTATAAATTTAACATTTCAATTCTCCGTAACGAAATATCTATACATGCTCAAATCCCACCGATAAGTCTCATTTTATCTTCTTCCTAGCCTTCCAGGCCATGCTTCAACCAAACACAGAAAACATACATATTCTTAATTTTGACCATTTTTTTCACGTGGCTATACACTTGAATGTAGCTTATGCGATGGGATGGTGGAGGTCCAATGCTGATGATGAGATATTTTTTAGCTCAATTCTCACCATTTTGATTGGTATATTTGTGGTGTTATGGTTGGCCGTCAAAAAACAAAAAAAGGTTACAGTACCTCCATTGCCACCAGGTCCTCGTGGCCTGCCAATAGTCGGGTACCTTCCATTTGTAGGTACAGAACTTCATACAAAATTTCAGCAACTATGTGGGATCTATGGCCCCATCTATAAGGTTTGGCTTGGAAATAAAATGTCCATTGTGATTAGCTCACCCTCGCTAGTTAAAGAAGTTGTTCGTGACCAAGACGCAATATTTTCCAACCGTGATACTAACATAGTTGGACGTATTATCTCATATGGGGGAGCCGGTATTGCTCTTTCCTCGAATGGTCCTGAATGGAAGATGTTGCGAAAGATATTTGTGAGAGAGATGTTAAGTCCATCAAATCTTGATAATACCTTCGCTTTACGGAGAGAAGAGATAAGGAACACCATTATAAATGTGTTTGAAAAAAAGGGCACCCATATAGATTTAGGGGACCTAGCATTTGTAACGGTGATGAATGCCATCATGAACATGTTGTGGGGTGGCATGCTACGTGGAGAGGAAGGGGCTAAGTTTGGGGCAAAGTTTAAACATATCTTTGCGGAATTAGTGCTGATTCTTGGAAGACCAAATGTTTCGGACCTTTTCCCGGCTTTAGCATGTTTTGATTTACAAGGGATTGAAAGGAAAGCAAAGAGAATTTTTGAAACTATTGATGGAGTACTTGATTATGCCATTGACAAACAGATCAAGAGTTTGGCCAAAGCCAAAGAAGAGGGAATGACAAAGACAGGACAAAAAGACTTTTTGCAAGTTCTCTTGGAACTAAGGGAGCAGGATGAGGGTGCACCATCAATGAGCATGACCCAAATCAAGGCCTTGGTTTTTGTAAGTATGTGTGTGTGTGTGTGTGTGTGTGTGTGTGTGTGTGTACTTTTTTACTTTTGTATTTCATTAGTACTTTAGAGCTGAATAGGAGAGGTTGATTTTGCCATTAATAACTTTAACTAATTCATAGACATCCAAACTTTATTTTGGTTTGTTTTGTTTGTTTTTCATTTTTCAGTTTAGCTTATCACCTTACTCTTGTTTAAATAGGACACAGTGACAGCAACAACTGACACCACAACAACCATGTCGGAATGGGTGATGGCAAGGTTGTTGAAGCATCCAAAGATAATGAGAAAGGTCACTGAAGAATTAACAGAAATCGTGGGGTTGGACAACTTAGTCGAAGAATCTCATTTGCCCAAATTACATTATTTAGAAGCGGTTATTAAAGAGACGTTCCGTTTGCACCCAGCTTTTCCTTTCCTATTACTTCGTACTCCACGTGAATCTAGCATCATTGGAGGGTATCATGTACCCAAAGATTCTAGTATTTACCTGCATATTTGGGCTATACAAAGGGATCCAAAATATTGGGACAATCCATTGGAATTTAAACCTGAGAGGTTTCTAAATAATGCTTATGGTAGGTTTGATTATTCGGGCAACAATTTTAAGTATCTTCCATTTGGGTCAGGGAGAAGAATATGTGCTGGGCTTGCACTAGGAGAGAGGACACTCAAATACATCTTGGCTTCACTTTTGCATTCCTATGAATGGAAATTACCACAAGGTTCAGAGATAGAATTTTCTGACACTTTCGGTCTTGTTACCAAGAGGAAGAATCCAACCATTGCAATTCCAACTCCAAGGTTATCCAAGGCTGAGCTCTACACAAAATAGTACAATGTGAGAAATATACTCTATTGCTTTCCATACCAATACATTGTATAAATCATTTTTATGCACAATAACTAAGAGGTTTTGGTGCTTTTTACTTCCTGTAGTACTATAGACAATGTAATGATGGTTTCCAAATAATGTCATTTTGCTTGTCTACAAGGAGGCAATACGCACACTCACCTATATCTAGGTTTACGCCATTTTTGGCCTATGAATAAAATCTTACTTTGGTCTTTCTTTGTCAGTCTGACGTGGTTTTATAGTAAAAAAAGTTTTTTTGGGTGTTTTGTATTATAATGATCATGTAAATGAAGTCTACATGCATGATTATCTTCGTTGATTTTGAAACATTAACACAGATAAAGTGTCTGCATGATTTTTTTTCCATGAGTATGCCAATCATGTGTTATGATATACACCATTAGCAATGGAATTGTTTTTACCATAAAGCAAAACAGCCAAAATTTTGGTTAGTGGTATAAAGGGAGAGCAATAAGAGTAGAGAGTATCATCATGATCAGGTAGTTGTATTATAGACTCGAGAGCTTTGATCTCTAGACTTGATGATCACAATGCCATTAATGGGCGCAATGCTTACATGGAGGTGATGGGTGCATTTCAGAATCATTATGATTCTTTCAAGCTTCAGTTGGAAAGTCATCTATTTTTATTTATTTTTATTATTGGTGTGAAAGTTTATCACATCAAACTATATCATCCATTTTTACTTGTTTTTTATATATCTTACTTATCAGGTCAATTAAGTAGTATTTATTATTTATTCCTCATAAGATATAATACTTTAGTTTCGAATAGAGAAACAAAAATTTAGAGCACATTGAATTTGATATATTTTTCATTTACTTTAGACCAAATGGCAAAAGGCCCTGATCTTTAAATAGAAAAATCAGGTTTGAACTTCCAATCCCTGATCTTCAATTGAGCATTCCTCAAAGCATATGTAAAGAACGATTGGGTAATTGAGAAATCGAGAGGAGACTAATTGGTTGAAAAAAAGATCTATTTGTCCAAAGAGACAGAATTACATTGATCAAAAATATCTTGTCTAATTATCCACTTATTTTCTCTTTCTTTTCCCTTTTCCAGCGGGGAGTCATGACAATGTTTCTGGACAGTACCCGGTGACAATCGAAAAAAGTTATATTGTAAGTTGACTCAAAGCGAATCATGGACCATACCGACAGTGGAGAGCGGCCAACCCAAGTGACAAAGGAGATTCTATGATCTAGTGAACAGGAAAAGTCGGAAGTGTACGTGCAGCGTGACATGCTCATAACATGTACAGACTGCAAATGGGGTTGGATGCTTTGCTTTTATTTGTTGTAAACTTTAAGTGTGATTATGGTAGTCACAAAAATCAATGACTTATATGAATCTTTTTAACTGCAAGTAATTGTGGTGGACATAGTCACCCAAATCACATAGTCATGCACCCATATTGCTGACACGATAATATTTAATTTGTAAAATTAAATACACGAGACTACGAGAGTATGGACTTCTATGAGTTGAATCTCGATTCTCAATAATATTTTTGAGCTTTTAACCATTACAGACAACTAACTAAGTGCAAGTGATTATTAAAACTCGAGAATGAATGAGATAAGATATGATATGGAATAAATTAACTAATTGGATGTTGAGAAACACAAAATCGTGTACCTTGATAGAGAGCAATAGGTGGAGAGTCTAAAGTAGTACTAGGTAACTCAAAATTCAAAAATGGAGACATGGTTGATGAAGGCACGGAAGTCGGCAGCTGTAAGCTATGCGAGTAAACCTATAAAGGAATTGGGAAAAGGGGTGTTTATCACTAGGGGTGTTTATCACTAGGGGTATAATCGGTCTGATTCAGTCTGGTTTCGTACAGTTTTTTGAACCGAATTGGTTATATGGGTTTTGCATTTTCAAAAATTGATTCCGCACTGATTACCTTTCTAAATCGGTACTTCCAGTTTTACCAATTCTGGTCCAATTCGGTCCAAATTTTCAGTTTCAATATAACTATATTATTATAAGTTATAGTAATTTAATCTAGTATTAGTATAACTATATAAGTGTGATTTAATACAGTACTAGTATTAATATTATTATGTAAAAGTGATTTAATATTAATAAGTTATAGTGATTTAATATAGTATTTGTATTAATATATATTAGTATATTAATGTATACCAATTAATCAAAGTGAATATGTTGAGAATTTAATACTTTACTAATGTATTTATCAAAAGGATTCAAAGGAATATGTTGAAAATTTATAATGCCTAAAAATGTAATTAATATATATATTTTATATTAATAACATATGATTAAACAAGTGTTCATGTTTAATATTATAATTTTATGTAAAAAATTATATGTGTTATATAAAAACATTATGTATATAATATTAAAAATGAATTACATATATAAACACGAACCGGTCCTGTCCGGTTTTGAAAATCTTAAAACTGGAACTGGATCAATTTTATCCTGTTTGTGGAATCAGTCCCGGGCCAAACCAGTTCAAAACTGGACCAACTGGTCCAGACTGGGTTGGTTTTTCGATTTAAACTTTTATCTCTATTTATCACATCAAGTTATATATATATATATATATATATATAAAATAAGAAATAAAAAAGTCTTAACATTTTAACATTTTTTATGAATATAAAATAGATAACTTGACACAATTTTGATAAATCGATCAAAGCTTAATAAATGAAAAATAGATAAAATTAAATGATATTCTCTAACATTTTTTCCCTTTTTCGAATTAGGTTTGCATCCTCAATCTCTAAATTATCGAAACTAAAATAGTTTACCTTATAAGGGGAAAAAATAGTCAATAATAGTTAATTGACTACATCATTAACATATATATATATATATATATATATATATATATATATATATAAATATATAAATATATATATATATATATATTAAAAAAAAAAAGCAAGTAAAAACAGATGGCATGATACAATCTTAATCATCAAACCAACATAAGTTTTATATGTGCATTACAAATTTTTTTCAGCTCACAGATATAAAATGCATGTCAACATCAATAGCTTAGAGTGCAAAATGTAAACATTGTGAAATGTGTTTTTCCTCCTTATAAAATGGAGGATAAATCACTTTTTTAATACTTTACACTCAAACAGAAAAATTGATAATTTATCAAACAAATCGAATACAAAAGAATAAGTGATGTTTGGATGTAATTAGATGGTTTTATGAATAGAGGTAGTTCGCTCCAAGCAAAGTGAATTTTTCACCTATTCTTTATATTCGATTTTTATGGGATCACAAGTCCATTTTGCTTGGAGCGATATTTAGATTAGTGTTGCGAAGTTGGAAATGTGTATTAATTATGTTTATGTGTATCAATAGTCAAATTGATTTGGTTACTGATCTAGTTTTAAATACATATATATACTTTGATACGAGTTATAATGTTTATAAGACATAAAATTATTTTAAGTCAATCCATTTAAGTTAAATAAGTCAAAACGAGTTGATATAAGTTTGGGACAATATTAGGATGCGCACCAAATGTGCATCTCAGATATTCACATTAGAATAAATGATTTTTTTTTCTTTTAAGTATTTTTTAAACATCTTTAATCATTAAAAAAAATTAAAAACCATAAAAATTTCTTAACCTTTAAAAAAAAAAAAAATACATAAATGGACACATTTAATGAACATATTTATGAGTCGTACTTGCATTTTCCATAAATTTGTTTGTGTTAATTCAACATAATGATTTCTTTTTGAGGTGCATGATTATTTTATTAAAGAAATTATACAGGTGATTACAGCAAATGACCACCTATTTGATGTTATGAGTCATATCAATATTGATATATTTGCCTCGTTTAATTAAAGAAGTCAAATTAACACCTGATCTTGTCCAGCTCTTGGGACAAAATATTTCAAAATTAATTAGAAAAATATTACAGAGAGATAAAAAAAAAAAAAAAATGGTATTAAAGGGACCATTCGAGGAAGCCCAAACCTCCACAAGTTCTATACTTCAATGATTTTCCAACATATGTGATCAATTAAGCAAACAATTAATTATGTTCTACTAAATAACCAAACTAACTGAACTCATTATGTAAAAGGTCCAGACTTAGGCTTGGTTTGTTTTTAGAAATCATTACAAGTACTCATCTTATCTCATTTAATGATCATTACAACTTTTCTAAACTTCCGAACAAAATATAATAAACAATTCAATTTTTTAAAATCTCGAAATAAAAATAATATTAAAAATATATTCTAACAATATTCTAACTTTTTAATATTTTTATTCAACTTTTATCTTAACTCATCTCATCTTAATTCACTATTCAAACTAGGTCTTATTAAGTCCATATGACCCAAACTGCAAGTGCCAACGTACATGTGATTCCTGTCCCACTAATGAATACAAAGCGTACATATTGGAAAGGGAAATATTTGTAGTACAAAGAGATATCATAGACTAATATAACTCTCTGTCGTGATCAAATTGTAAAACTTTTTTTTGTGAAGTACATATAATGTACCACGTCTAATCCACATCTAATCATAGTAATTTGTAAACATTAATTTTGTGAGATTCTTTTATAAATATAGCACTTCTCTTCTTGAAAATGAAGTATCTATGCTTAACTTCAACCAATACAGCGTCGTTTTAGGCTTACACCCTAAAACCCTATTTCTCTTAGCCAGTCCCAGCCCAACGTCTACCCCACTTTTCCCTCCTCCTTTGTAGACACGCCCACATCTCTCTCTCTCTCTCTCTCTCTCTCTCTCTCTGCATGTTTCCCTCTTCTTTGTGACCACCACTCGTCGTCATTCCCAACTCCACGTTGTTCATCTTGGTTTGTGCAGTGCTGTTCTCCACAATTCCTACCATCAACACTCTAAAGCCCTGCTGCATTGCCATATAAACCTCCACCTCACAAAGCCTCTGTTTCCCTAGTCCAACACTCTCCTTCTCTTACTCTCCTATGTGCCTTCGCTCACCGTGGAACGTCCAATGCTGCTACCTCCCTCTCAATTTTTGACATTGGCAAGTTACTCTCTCTCTCTCTCTCTCTCTCTCTCTCTCTCTCTCTCAAAAACTCCCTATGTCCTTGCTAAGCCCTTCATCGCAACCAATGGAGGCACCACAAGCCCAACCACAAGGCACCATTCAATTTGTGTTGTTCCATCACCTAGGCAAGTCCAACACCGCTTGAAGCCTCATAAGGTACGTATCCCTTTTACTCGTATATTTGTCTTTAACTGTTAGTATGAGGTTTGTTAATTTAACAAAATGTTAATGGAGGGTGTAATGGAGTTGAGTGTGTTTTTTGTTTTGTTACTGTTGTTGGTTGACAGTTGGTAAGTTGAGTTATTGGAGGTCGGTCACAATGGTATCCCAATAGTGGGAGGATGATTTTGCTAGATAAGTTGCTATGGTTGTGTTGAAATGAAATGGAGAATTTGGCCATGCATGTCTTTAGTAGTAAAAAATTTAGGGTGGATGTTTGAGGCATCAAGATTATTTGTAATTGGTTAAAGGAGTGGATTTTGGCTCTTTTTGAGCTATTATTTGAGTTATAGAGTTATGTTAGGTTGGTTGTGTACTGGCATGAGTTATTCATGTTTGTGATATTTTTTGGATTGGGTCTTGATATTGGTTCTGTTCGAGTTTAAAGCTTAGATAGTATACTGCAAAAGTCAGGTAAGTTGTGCTCTTATGCCAAACTTTGACAAAAATTAAGTGAGGTTGATTTTGTGAAAAACCTACATATTCTGTTATGAAAACAGCCTCGGTTATTTTCTGCACTAGTCACTATATCTGAATTACAAAATATGACATGTTATCATGACTGGTATAGACATGAGCGATTTTTTTACTTTGTTTCTCTATTGCATAAAATGTGAATATGATATAAGAAATATTTGATCCAATTATATGATATTGATCTGCTCCTCAATACTCTATTATAATATGTTAGTACATACGAAAACCCTAAGGTATAAGATTCTATTCTACTTTGATTTCCATCCCCAACACGAATTATAATATTGATTTCAATCCACACCACGAGATATGATAGTGGCCTCTAATTACCAAAACCAACTGTACATTCAACTTCATTACACCTTCCAAAAATAGTCTAATTAATCAAAAAGCCCCTAAACTAAACATAGCTGAAATGACAAGTGCATGGAAAAAGAGTATACCTCAACAAACTTGAATTGTTGTTTCACTAGTCACGACTTTGGAATGACACAGATTGAATGGTGTTGTGTTGTGGGCTTGTGGTGCAACAGCCTCACATGGTCATCGTGGCAAATGAGAATTGCAAACTTCGGGGAGATGAGAGAGAGAGAGAGAGAGAGAGAGAGAGTAACTGGAGAGGGAGAGGAATAGAGACATGGATCAAGGAGGTAGGAGGTGCTTGACACTTACCCCGCATGCATGGAGGATGAAGATGATGACAATGTAGAGCGTAGCAATGGAAATAGTATGTTCATTCCATATAGTGTGGTGAGGCTCATTGTGCAGTGGGAGAGTCGATAAAGAGTGAGAGACATAGATGAAGGAAAAGAGATGGGGGGAGACCTACAGGCTTGGTGCCATGCGGTTGCACAGTGTAGACAAGTGTTGGATAGCGTAGAAGGGGGCGGCAACATGGTGTGGAGGGTGATGTGGGCGGCAATGTGCTATTTTAGTTATACTTTTGCCAAAGGACTTCTGTATATATTATTATCTCCACGAAATACTTTTGAAAATACCACTACCTTTTTTTAGACATGTCTATTTCTATATTTTATAACTGGCTCATGTTTATACACTAGTTGCTTACTGAATCAGTGGACTCGCCCATTTATCTTGACCATTTTTTTCCTAAGAACTATGTTGGTTCTAACATTTAGAATAGATGACACATGACATGATTAGAAGAGAGAGGTAAAATAAGTGTCGAGCTAGGTGGCATAAGTGAATTTAGGAGATTTTAGAGAATATTTAGTAGTGTCAAGTTTACTTTCTTTGGAAGGATTTTTTAAGTATTTGATTTTGGAGGATTATTGTATCTAAGTTTTATATTTTCTAGATTTTAGGTTAAAAGGGTTCACCCCTAGGTACAAGTTGTGATAGTTGGTATCAGAGCTTAGGTTTTAGATTATGCAAACTTTAAGTATGACTGCTATTAAATTTGAGGTTTTAGATTCTACAGAATTTAAGGAAATTTTTTTATGAAATCTGAGATTTTAGATTCTACAAACTTTGGTGATTTTGATAAATATGAGGTTATTAATTAGGGTTAAGGATGAAAATGACTATGATGGAGTATAAGTGAGTATGTTTGGATTTTGAATACTAGTAGTCCATTTTTACCAAAGTGTGGTAAGAGTAGCCTTAGTAGGCACCTAAATGGATTAGCCTCGGTTGTAATGTATTTATGGATCCTAGTTTTAGACATTTTGGTGTGTACAGATTATTGACGTTATGAGCCCTTTGAGAGTATCTATAGGTAAACATGGCCTCGATTCTAAGTGAAATCACTTTGGTGACATAGTGATTTATGTTCTATTTGGCTATATGTAAAACGCAAAACCCTGCCCCGAGGGTAAACATGGCTTTTGTTTTGTAAGCACTCACATTGGTCATGAAAGTAATTTACGATCTATTTGGCTATGTGTGTGTGTGTGTATATATATATGCATAACCCTACCACGAGGGTAAACATGGCCTCTATTTTGAGTACACTCACTTGGTGAAAAAGTGATTTATATTTTGTTTGGCTATCCATAGATATGCATAATCCTACCACAGGGGGTAAACACGACCTTGGTTTTGAGTGCACTCATTTTGATGAAAAAATGATTTAGATTTTGTTTAGCCATCCATGGATATGCACAACCCAGCCAGGGGTAAACATGGTCTCTCTTTTGGGTGCACTCACTTTAGTGACAAAATATTTATATTCTGCTTGGCTAATTGCAAATATGCACAACACTACTAGGGTTAAATATGGCCTTTGTTTTTGTTTATGATATTTTTTTAGTTAGCTTGCGCCTAAGGTGTTTTATATATTATTATTATTATTATTATTATTATTATTATTATTATTATTATTATTATTATTATTATTATTATGAAATGCTTCTGAAATACCATTGCCACTTTTTTAGAAATATTTGTTTCTGTATTCTGTAATTAGATCATATTTAAACACTAAGATAGGTTCATTGTTTACTGAGTCGGTGGACTCATCCGCTTATCTCCACCAATTGTTTTTCAAATGACTATGTTGATTGTGACAGTTTGAATTGATGGCATGTGACAGGCTAATTGGAAGGCACATGACATGATTAGAAGACAAATATAAGATAAATGATGAGTGGTATAAGTGAAGGAAAAGGTATGATAAGTACCGGGTACGTGACAAGACATATATTCTTATAAGAGAAATGATATTACAGTCGTGGAGTGCGCAAATGTTATGTATTAAAAAAAAGTGAATAGATACAGGACCCACATAAAAAATCTAATATTTTAATAGCAGATTCTACAATTTTTTAAAACGATTACACAATACTCACATACTCCATGAGTATATGTAACTTTACTCTGTACCTTGTCTTTCAATGACAAGAACCACCTAGTGCTAATAACTTATGAGGTAATAATATTTTCAAGATTTATAAAATAAACTAATTTCCCTTTAAAATCTAGTCTATAATTGTTCCAAATATATAAAATCTAATAAAGATTTGAATTTCTATTGCGAACTTAAAATTTTGGCTCTAAAAATTTTAAAAGTCAAAAGTTATATATTAAAGAAAACTCATGGTATGAAATCCATTCCTATTCTTCTCCTGAGTCTCCATAAAAAAAAAAAAAACTTTTTTTTCTTTTTTCAGTTTCTCTATCTTTCTCTTGAATTTTCTAACCAAGTAATAGAAGTATTGAAAGCCCTAAATATCAAGACTTCTTTTTTAAAGAATGAAAGAAAGAAACAATGTTGGTTGGGTGGGTTTTTTCTTTTAATATCAAATTAAAACTTTAATTCATATCAAAAGTTATTACAGACATTTGTCAAACCATACAGCTTGAGAAATAAAGTTTGGAATACAATCCCACTACATTCCTTATCATAAATCATTTTATTCCTTCTAAACCAGACAACCCAAGCAATTAAGAAAAAAACTGCCAAAAAATCCATGCTTCCCCTTGCTTTCAGTTTCATTGCAGCCTCCATAATGGATGGTTGAGGTTCCATATTTTTTATCATAGGCAAGTACTTTGTCCAGTACTCCTTAATAGTTGGACAATGCAAGATTACATGTGGCAAGTCTTCTAATATAATTTTGCAAAAGCAACAAACCCCCTCTGTAGTAATTTTCTTCTTGTTTAGATTGAATTTAGTTGGAAGGCTCTCTTTGCATGATCTCCATGCGAATACTTTTACTTTGTTTGGCACTTTCATCTTCCAAAAGGACTTCCATAATACTTGCTGCTTATTTGTATCAGAACACTCCCCTTGTTGACTACGTGATCTGTTTCTAATCATCCCGTACACACTTCTCACACTGAACCTTTCATTTTTTTTTCGTAACCCCAAATCCACTTATCAGATTGGTGTCCAGGACAGATGATAATATTCAAAACTTCTGCTACAACATTTGGATTGAATAGATCTCTTAATTTATCCACTTGCCACAAGTTTGTGTTTTTGTCAATAAGATTGTCCACTGTATCTGCTCATTACTCTTCCTTGATTATGGACTCTTCAGTACATAGAGCTTGATGCCCCTGGATCCAAGTGTCTTTCCATATTTTTTTCATTTTTCCATCCCCTATCCTCCATCTATACCCTTGAATCAGCCATTTCTTTGCTTCCCATGGACCTCTCCAAGCATAGGATGGATTATAACCCTGCCCTACATAAAAAGAACTAACCATTTGGGAAGTATCAAGCCTTATAGATTCTATGTAACAAATGTTTCCTCTTGTAAGATTCTCCAACCTTGTTTCGCTAACAAGGTAAGGTTAAAATTTCTCAAGTCTTCGAAACCAAGACCACCCTTATGCTTTGGCTCACTCGTTTCAGCCCAGCTGATCCAATGGATCTTCCTTTCACTCTTTTTGTTGTCCCCACCAAAACTGAGCTATCATTGACTCCATATCTGAGCATAAATTATTTGGCATTAGAAGGAAGCTCATTACATAAGTGGGTATAGAAAGAGCTACTGCTTTGATTAGCACTTCCTTACCCCTTGTAATAATAGTTGCTCTTTTCTTTCCAACTTTGGAGTTTTTGCCAAACTTTATTCTTTATTTCTGAAAAAGCATGAACGTTTGATCTTGACACCACAAGTGGCAACCCTAAATACTTCTCATATTGCTGCACCCCCTCGACCCCTCACATTTGAAGAATATGCCCTTTGCACCTCAAAATTCACATTCTTACTAAACACCATGGAAGTTTTGCTCATGTTGATCTTCTATCTCAAGGCCTTTCCATATTTGTTGAGCAAATTTTGGAGATTTCTACTTGTCTATAGATATCCTCTATGTTGAGAGCTTTTATGGCAGCTGTAGTGATTGAACTACCAATAACATGCCAGAATTTTTGAAAGAATAAAGGAGCCATTCCATCCAGTCCAAGTGCCTTTGAGGGATGCATATCTTTCAGGGCATCATTTACTTCCTTTTCAATATATGCCCTTGCAAGATTTGCCTCAAATCTAAACAATTTTCTCCTCTTCTCAACAAACCTCTCCTCTATATCAAGTCAAATTGACAAATGGTCTAAACAGGCCACTACCCCATGGGTTACCCTAGCATGTGGAAACAAAACTTCCCACTGAGAATTTGCTAAGAATCTGTCCAGCCTTTCACTAATGCTACACCCTTCCCCCCTTCTGTTACACCAAGTAAATTTTGGTCCATTGAAGCCCATGTCCTTTAGAGCACAATCCATAAGTACCTCTTTAAAATCAGTCATATGCTTCTCAGGTCTCATTCCCCCCACCCCACCCCCCACACCCCCCCCTCCCCAAAAAAAAAAAAAAAATCATCCTGATTTAATATTTCATTAAAATCACCAAACACTATCCATGCCTCCCCATCCCACCTATAACATGATCGCATAACCTCCCAAGTTTCATTTCTATGAATGGTCTCTAGATAACCATATACCCCAGTGACATACCATATACCCTCACCTCCCTTAATACATGCATCAATATGACTTTCTAAGTATTTCAGAACAATCAAATTAATCTCCTTACACCACAACATGGCAATACCCCCACTCCTACCTACATAATCAACAGCAAGACAATTTTTAAAACCCAAAGTATACTTACATTTTGAAAATCACAAGCTCACAATCTGGTCTCCTATTGAAACGGGATACTGGGCTCTTCCTTCTTCACTAAATCGTGAAGAATCCAAATGCCTTGTAGGTTTCCAAGCCCATGGAAATTCCAACTGAGGAGTATCATAGCTCTCGACATGGCTGAAAGTCAACCACCGCAGATACAAAATCTGAGTGATTTTCTTCCTCCACATGGTGTTGCTGCCTGGTCGCAACCCTCTTTGATGATGTCCCTTGTTCTTCCTTCCCCTCTCTCTACTCCCTCCATTTCTTAGGTATTGATTTCAGTTGAGTTGTAAGCGGATTTCTTTGACATTCATTGCTGAGCTACAAAACCCTCCTCCACTTTCGACCCATTGAGACATAAGGCTTCAGCAATCTCTTGTAAAAAATCCTACCTTGCTCAGACTCAATCATCTCCAGCTCAACTTTGTTTGTATGATCAACCCATTCACCTGGTTCGTCCACCTCAAGGCCCATTTGTAAAACCCCTTTGTCATGCCCATGTGTACCTTGCTCCCCTATCACCATATCTTGCCTCATAACCGTTATATCCTCAATTGAATGTTGTGATCCTCTTCCTTCCGTTACAACACCATCTCCTTCTTTCAATGTACAAGTCACTTCTGCATTGTTCTCCTCTCCATTAGGCAGTTTTACACCTGTTTGGATTAACTCCGTAGTCCTCACCACGACTGAATCCACTGTTTGAGATACTTGGGCGGATTTTTCTCCAAACTCCTTTGAAAAAGACGGTTGCTTGTTCCCCCTCACCGGAGGTGGCATCAGATTAGGAAACTCTGTTCCCCTCCTCTGATCTCTCCAGTTACCTCCCCGACCACTAAAAGGAGCTGCTCTTATTCAATGGCCATATGGAAAGCCATTCTCGAAATCGCTCAGTTTTTGTTTCCAGTGGTCACACTTTTTGTGGCTATGTCCCAATCTTCCACAGCAGTAGCATAGATTAGGTAGGTGTTCGTAAAAGAACTGAACCCAGAAGGACTCCCCCTTCCCTAAATTGATCTTCTTGCCTCTGAGAAGTGGTTTTTTTATATCCATTCTTACCCACACCCACTTGAATTCCCTCCATTCCATTTCCCCCTTTTCTAAATCGACTTCTTCCACTTCACCCACTGCCTTCACCATCAAATTTCCCACATACTCATTTCAAGCAATGAGAGGTAGGTCATGGAAATGAATCCAAAACGTTGCGTCTGTAATTTGTATTTGATGGTCATCAACACCAAGTGTTTGTCAAATGACCATGGTCCTTCATGGAGCACTCTTTCTTTGTCACAAAGATTTTCAAATTCTATTAATACAAGAATAGAATTGAGATCCCTAAATCTTACGTTTTTTGCAGGTCTCCAAATTTTTCTCATCGTTGCTTTAAATGCTTCCTTGTTATAGTGGCGATTTGTCAACAACTTTACTATCAAGCATTTACTGCCTCTAATGACTGCATCATCCAACTTCCCAGCATCCACTTGTATTTCCTCTTCCTCTTGTTCAGTTAAAGATAGCTTCTTATAGAGACTATCCAGATCTTCCTCCATATTGCATACAAAATTCCTCTCACAAAATCTGCAAATAAAACTACATATGTTTTTCCTGTACCAGGATAGGGTTTTGGCCTTTACGCTGGAGCAAACCAGGTTGGGTGGTTTTAAGCTATAACGTTTATCTTAGATAAGGTTCGTGGTCCCCATATCCCATTATCAACCAATGTGAACTATATGACCATGACAGAGGCAAAGAATTGAAGAAAGCCAACTATTCCACCTAATGAAATTTACAGCAGCTCCCCAGAATTTAAGATATTCTAGACATCTGAAACATGGAACAGAAATCTGGGATCTTCCTAATAATTATGGCCTCTACCAATAATGGGTCCCTTGAATTGTTCTGTCTTATTCTGCAACAACTCAAGGTCCCTTCTGGACCATTTTGCACATGTTGCTGGTAGATTCAATGTGGGTTTGGGGGGGAGCAGTGAAGCCAGACTGGCTCCCAAGTGTTGATTTAAGTGGTCTCCTTGGACCCAGAGGTAAGGTTTCTCTAGGAATTTCTGTTGATTTTAAGGGCTAGGATCCGGGATCTAATTTGCATATAGTGAAAATTGATATTCTTTCTTATTAGCATTGCAACTAAACATATGGTCAGATTTTGAATTGTCCCTAGCCCACAAAACAACTTATAAGATTGTTATTCTTTGAATCATTATAAGATCATTCGAAAGATACAGTAAAACAACTTATATAATATTAAATAAGTGTCATTAGTACTTGGCAAAAAAAAAAGGCCAATTGGAATCCACGACAAATGATACTTACTTCAGCCTTTACTTTCATATTATATGATAGTTATAACTTGTAAGTAGGTTTGGGCTCCGACTCCAAAGGAGTCGGAATGGTCAACTCCGATAGGAGTCAAAAAATTTTTTGCTCCGACTCTGACTCCGATTAGAGGTTGGAATTCCGATTGGAGTATGATTGGGCTTCGGCAGACCTCCAAAGGCCCATGCGCAATCCAAGGCCCAACCACCTAATTGACTTCCAATTTCAAAAAAATGATGTAAAAAAATAATAAAAAAACTTAAATACAAATGACATTAATTAAATTCCATACAATCATACATTACAAAACCAAAGAGTAGTAAATTAGTAATTCAACATTGACAAAGTCTTGATTCTTGAAGTTGAAGCCAGTAGCCACTACCATTTGGCATTCGTTCTCATAAGCTTTTTATCTGCAAAATAATACATATGAAAATACTTTAAAACAATATAGTATGAATTATGAAATGGTCAATAATTTTTTAAATGATTTAAAAATACTAATATAGTACTTGAATAGCATCACTACAACACATGAAACCAACTCCTCATCCATGTAACTTGTAACTTATCCACAACTATGCTAGGGTTCACAAGTAGGTCTATAAAATCATAAAAATTAGAAGTTGAATAATTAAAACATTAAAAATATTTGAATTATCATTTAAAAGCATATAAACTATAAAGTTGCGTGATTCAAGCCTATAGCTCTCGGGATCAATGATATCTACTCCAATGGAAATTTCACATAGCCAGTTCTGTGTGCAAATGAGGGCCTCCACAATTGAAGCTAGCAATGAACTCCGATAAGAATCCAACACATGATCTCCAGTGCTAAATGTCAACTCAGAGGTAACCGTAGTGATAGGAATAGCCAGCAGATCTTGGGCTATTTGGAAAAGAATATGAACCTTCCACCAAGTTAATAACTAAAATGCATCACTAGGTGCCTCGACATCTTCCATCACATAGCGCTCAACCTCAGACCTACATTGCATAATATTCCTCGATACATGCCTTTGATGATATCGTTGCACCAATGGTAATGAAATAGCTATAGCAGAAGCAATGTAATCACAGGAAGATGTCGAACTGGTCGGGTGTGAGGAGCTACTGCTACCACTTGCTGGAGTAGGATGACTATTATTGTTGTAGTGGCTATATAAGTCATCAATATCCTTTCTCAGCTCTCTAATAAACTCTTCAGCCTTCTATTCCCCAAGGATGTCAATAAAGAAAAATTGTATAATTTTCAACTTATATCGGGGGTCAAGGATTGTAGCCACGAGTAATAATCTATTTATCTTCACAATATCTCCCCAATATTTATCATATTTGGATTTCATCCTCATAGCCATAGCAAATAACAACCCCTCACTGTTAGCATAACTCTGTTACAAGTGTTCATGAATCCTTGAAAGCTTGTCGAAGTACAAGTTCGCAGTATGATATTTGGATTTAGATATCCGCATAGTTATATTATAAAACAACTTTAAAAAATCAACAAAAGACTTCACATGATCCCAATCAACTGCATCTGGTGCACCGAGCCCCCTTCTCTCCCCAGTAGACTCCATCAAAGCATACCTCAGACCCCCATCCTCATCCTCCATTCTCTGGAAAGCTCTTTCGTACTTCTGCGCCACCTCCAACATCATATATGTTGAGTTTCATCAAGTCAGAATGTTCAAGCACAACATGGCAGAACATGAAATCTGAAGCAGTTTTGCTATTGCCTTAAACTTGCCAAGCCTTTTGGGGAAGCCCTCACATATCTCACAATGTTGTGAATTTTGGTAATTGAATCATCAACCTCCTTCAACCCCTCAGAAACAACGAGGTTGATGATATGAGCACAATATCGAACATGTATAAACTTATGTACACGAATGATATCATCTTTTACCGTTGTATTCCTCTTGAACTACTCAATTGAATTGTCATTGGCACTAGCATTGTCAACCATGATACAAAGGACTTTTTTAATACCCCAGTCCTGAATACAATCATCCATCATTGCACCAATGAATGCACCCTTGTGATCAACAATCTCTTTAAATCCAATTATTTGTTTATGCGGCGTCCACTCACTGTCAATAAAGTGGATTGTGATACACATGTAGCCAACATTTTATATGGACGTCCATGTATCAATGGTGAATGACACTCTCTGGCCAGTCCGACTAAACATCTCCTTCATTTTCGTCTTCTTCATCACATGCCTCTTCAAACAATCTCGCATAACAGTATACCATGAAGGTACGGGAAAACGTGGCTCAAGAGTGCGCACAAATTTGTTGAAGCCTTTTTTGTCAACTATGGTAAAAGGCATCTCATCAATAATGATCATCTTTGCAAGTAATTTCCGCAACATCTTCTCACTATATTGAGGGATTATAAACTTCTTAACATGTAATCCACCACCATCAGTTGCCATTTGAGTTTCATAACTGAGCTTGGTTTGATCAGTGCTAGTGGTCGCCAATCCCTTTGCAATCTTATGCCGTTGGCAACCATTAAGATGTGCTATTACTACATTGATGCCTTGCTTCTTTGAATGGCAACCACAAAGTTGCCCACAGTGGTGGCATCTTGCCTGCGGGTTCACACGATCATCAGGAATTTTAGTGAAATATTCCCACGTCCACGACTATTTTTTAGAAGGTCGTGATGGTCGATCATGCTCAATGGGCACATCTGCCATCTCCTCCTCTTCATTGAACATATCTTCATCTTCTCCTTCTATATCTACTGGGAATCGACTACTTGCACAGGAAGTAGCTGCTCTACATGCTAGTCTAGATGATGCCCTAGATGGGGCTCTAGGGGTGGAAGTGCCTACCATCGCAAGGGTGGAAGTAGGAGCACTGGCATTGTCTCCACAATCTCTACTTCCACTAGGTCTAGCATCCATATTATTTGAAATCAAAGAAGCTGAAAAATTAAATTAAAAGCAGGGAGTTAGTTGCTAAATAAAAAAATGTAAATACTGTAAATAAAATAAAATTAGAGCAAAACCATCACAAATTTGAGAAGTAGCATTAGATGCTTATAGTAGTTTCAAAAGGAGTATATGTAGGTTGGTAAGAGAGTTGAGGAAAGTAAATTGAAATGAATTTTTTTTAAAGATACGTAAGCATCTAAATAGAGCCTAATACTTGTTTGAGGTTTCTTTCAGTATCTCTAAGCATGATGAGTTGTTACTTCTGTTTACTATTTGGCCCAATTGTTTGTGATGTTAATTTTACTCTTTGTAACTCTTGCAATGTGTTTATTTCTGCTCATGGGAGTTTTTTGTTTGGCTGAAACGTGATGGAAAAGTTGAAGTGAAGAAACAAAGTTCATGTTCTTTGCAACTGACCAATAAACTAGATAAATATGTGGCGTTCAAGGCAGTAGTGGTTGAATCCGTAGTGATGGTTGAGATTGACAGTACCTCTGTAATGCATACAAAAGGAGATTTCTCAGATTTGGTGAGGGAAGAATATGAACAAGCTGCTATTCCTCAACCAACTCAAATGCCATCAAGTGTAGAAACAGCAAGAGAAATGGATTCAGATGTTCATATTGGTAGTCATGTTTCTTTAATTTCATTTTTAACCCTTATATAATTCTCTTTTATTGAGTTTATAAAAATAGTACTAATGATTTTCCATTACATGCAGCATCTGAAGAAGTAATTCAAACGCAGAGCTATGAATTTGATGCTGAGATCTCAAGAGGGGCAAAGATTCTTGATCAGAAACCAGTTGATGAGGCTCAACCCCAAGAGGTTCATAAGAGCTAAACCATGATTAACCTGAACCATGAAGCAAAGGAAAGAGATAGTTCCTTTGGCAATCAAGAAAGTAGAAACCACAACACTCCCACTGATGCTATTGTTTATCTGGAGGAGTCCCTTGAAAACTTTGAGGGAGAGAGGCTAGCAATTTTCAACAGCTCAAGGAGTTGGAAGAGAAGCTTTTGACATTGAGTGATGGAGTGGAACAACACTTTGAGGATCTCATACTAGTTGAGAATGGAAATGGATACCATTATAATTTAGATGCTGACATTGAAGCAAATGCTTCTGAAAATGGTCATTCCAAGGAAATGAAAGGAAAGCATCATCAAGAGATTAGAATCAAAGGGTCAAAGGCAAAGACACTTCTTCCCCTTTTTTGATGCTATTGTTACAGATGGTGAAAATGCTTTAGGGAACGGACATGAACAAGGGTATGGTTCTGTTCCATTTCAAACATCCTTAGATGCCAAGCTTGAAATGGATAATAAGCTTGCTGTAAAAGAGGAGGTAGATAATGTATATGAGAGGCTTCAAGCACTTGAAGCAGATAGGGAGTTTCTAAAGCACTGTGTCAGCTCCTTGAGTAAAGGAGATAAGGGATTAAATTTGTCTACCCCTCTTGCAAGACAAATTTGTTATTCTCAATTATTTATGTGCTTTTCATTTTAGTATTAAATTATCATTTTTGTTCCATTATGTTCCTTTATTATTCTCATGTACAACCCTTGAGGCATTTTCACAATAGTTTGCATGCAACCCCATTTATATTCTTATAACAATCATGTCGTTACTGCACTTCCATCCTAATTACATACAGCGAACTAAATTCATACACCATCTCTCAAATTGAAAAAAAATAGACCATTAAATTACATTATTTGAAAAAAAAAATAAAGCCTTAAAATTACCAATTGGGAAGACGGCACTCGGCCAGTCGGTAGGATGCAGGACGATGACAATTCGGCAAGACAAAGCGGCACTGCAGTGGCATGAAGTGTCAAGGAGACTGAGGGCTGTCGTGTGAGGCTGTGCCGCTGTGAGCTGAGAGTCTGAGACCGAGAGGTGACAGGGCGAGGAGGAGGGAGAGTAGTGGTGACTGGGTGGTCAGTGAGGAAATGAAGAAAAAATAACAGCATGAATTAGGATTTGGATTTCAGACTAATTCACTACTCCGACTCTGACTCCTAACTCTGAACATATACTTGGAGCTACACCGATTCGGATTCCAACTTTTGAAAACTCCGACTCTGTCAGAGTCTGAATTGAAGTAGAGTTCGGACGGAATCGAAAATTTTGAAAATTTGCACAACCCTACTTGTAAGACGCATTTTATCTCCTTGTTGTCGAACTTTCGGCATAAATATAAGGTCTTAATTAGTAAGATAATTAGAAACACAGATTTTTCATTAGACGGGTCCAATCCTAGCAAAAACTTGATACAAATTAAGTGGATGTTTGGTGATTTTTTTCATCTCCATATCTATTTTATGCATGAGTTTTTTTTTTTCCTTGTTTTTTTTTTTTTTCCTATCAAAAGCCACAAAGAAGCCGACCCTGACCCACTAGTATTAAAATCTTTAGCTAATAAAGCACAAAAACTAATTTTTATTTATTTTTTTAAATAAAAATATTGTTTAAAAAAATAAACAAAAGATGTTGGAATAGTTACTAATTTAGATACAGTTTAGATTATGAGTTGAGATAAAAGTTGAAAGTTGAATAAAATATTATTTTTTAATATTATTATTATTTTGAAATTTGAAAAAGTTGAAGTATTTATTATATTTTATATGAAAATTTAAAAAAGTTATCTGATCTAAACGTTTTTTTTACATAATAGGACTTGAATATGAAACCATGTAAATAGATACAAGTAGACTTACCAAAAACTTCGAACGTAACTTTATTTAAATTAGTCATGTACTCTCTTCTCTGGATACGATCTATCTCTTGGAACTCGACTTCTACACTTTTGACATATCTAACACACTTCCTAACAACCTTCACATAAAATCCAAACAACTTTAGACAAACTCAAATTATTTTACATTCATTCAAAATATAAATTTCAATACAAGATGAAGTCTATCATCTTAATCACCCAATCATAGCCAAAATCTTGCATCTACTGTCTCCAAGTTGGGCAAACTTTGGCCCTAAGTTTAGTGTATTAGGCTTAAGTTTGGGTTTGGGCTTTATCTTATTGGACTTTGGCCACTAGCTTTAGGCCCCATTTGGGCCTAGGTCTTTTGGTTTGGACCTAGTTTGTGGGTTTCTATTGGGCCCTTGGGCCCATTAGCATCTAGGCTCCTCATTTGAGCTTTGGGCTCATTTGGCTTGGGCCTAACCTTGGGCCTATTCTAAATTTCATTCTTGGTAGGTTGGATCCTTTTATCTATCTATGCTTTTAGCCCATTCTTTTCCTAACTAAAGTCATCAAAGTGTCTTGGGCTTTATCCTTAAGGTCCTAAAGATTGTAATTCCTTTAACAAGGTCCATTATTCTTAAGGCCTCTTGGTAGACTTTGGTGGGATGTTACAGATATACTCCCTTCACTTTCCACTGTATGGCAAGCTATTTGGAACAAACTAGATGGCGGGAAAACTCATTTATTGTGGCACGGTCGGTAAAAGTGGCGATTGGGACAAAAATTAAGGGGGCGAGCCAATGACAATTAGAAATGGCCACAAGTGATCTATTGCGACCATTTAAACACCATGTTTGGCGAAAACTGCTGCTAGAAAAACCCACAACTGTTGTGGTGTGGTATGTAATCCTTTTCTATTTTTCTTTGAGTCTCCTTCAAACTTTTCTAATTTTTTTAAAACTTTATCTATTTTATGCATGCCATTTATTTTCTTTTTCTTGTTCTTTATAACATTCTAGCTCCATCTAGATAATGATAAATATTTATTTTTTTGTTAAAGAAGGAAATTACTATATATAAACTTATGTCATATGTCTCTAATTGATAGATATGTTGATAATAATATCTTTCGTGCTTGAAGTTATGTTTATAATAGTTTTGTATTATGTATCTCACAATCTATTATGAAAAAATATATATATAAAATAAAAAATAAAAATAAAAATAAAAAGGAAGGTAATTTTATCATTTTGATAATAATCTCATGCCGCTCCAAAATTAGTGTTGGTATGGGGGACCAAAACAAGATTATTCGATGTATTGACTTGTCTACTCCACTACTTCGACTACTCGAGGTTATAAAAGAGACAAGACATCTCTTTGGAAGTTAAGAGTTTCAAATGTTTGGTTTGTTCACATTTTTCTACGTAATCTTGGCACTTGTCAACGGCGGCCTTGCTCAAAATTCCAGTCCAACAAATTATTCTAGCCTACAAATTAAATAAGCACCACAATATTTCAATCGGCTTCGCACATGCTACCAAGTTTTTCCATTCACGTGGATTGAATTTATCCAGTCCTGTCATTTCAATAGGCTTCGCATTTGCTTATATATAAATGATTATTAGGGGAAATTATGTGGCAGTGGTGCGCTATGCGAAGAATATCAGGACATCAAACCACGAATAGAGACTTAAAGCATGCAGTCTCGCTTCAGCAAATCAGCACATTGAAAAAACACATGATGAACATTCAAACCACGAACAGAGAATTTAATTTATGCAACAACTCCCAGCATGTACAAAAAGTCAGCATGCATGACGTTCTCCTAACATTTTTTTCCTGCCGAAAATGTGGTTACTTTGCATCTTAATTTCTTGAGCCGACAATCAAAACTGAAATTACATTAAAAACTGCTAATAATATTTTTATTATATTCTAATATTTATAGGGATAGATATAAAAATAAATCAAATTAAAAGATGACTTGATACAATTTTGAAGATCATGGATCAAATCTTAATAAATGAAAAATAGATAAAATTACATGATATTCTTTAACTTTCTTTTTTCTCTTTCCGAAATTAGGTTTCATCCTCAATATCTAAATTGTCGAATATGTGTACTTCTATAGTAGGGAATGAAAAATAAATACTGAGAATATAAAAGAGAGATAGACATACAGATTTACGTAGTTCAGCATATTACTAACGTCCATGGGGAGTTTTGGGAAGGGGAGAGTCCAGTACTATAATATGCTTATTTACAGCCTCTCATTATCTCTCATACTCTTTGTACAATGGAGTTTAGAGCTCTATTTTATGGTGGATCTCTTGTTGCTAGAGCTTTTGTCATGAGGTTGAAGAAGCGGAGCTTAGGAAATCAAATTACTTGGCCGCCTACTCAAGCACCTGGGAGGACGGGCGGTCTCTGATCTTTCTCGCCTATTAACTTATTATGAAAATGCCGGTAAGCTAGGCAGTCGAAAAACTAGACCTGCTTGTCGTTGTCAAAAAGCATATTTTTATCCGACATTTTTATTTTCAATGGTGTTGGTGAGATTTTCCTCTTCCATCCTAAACTGTTGTTAACGTTTTTATTTTATTGTCAGTGTTGGAGTTTGTATGTGGTACCCCACTCAAGGTGGTCAAGAAGCCCGTCGATCCCCTGGACCCATCTTAGGCGGTTGCCAAGCCCATTGACTCATTTCCGAAGGAAACCTCGCACGAGGCAGTGTTTATAGCACGGGTGTGCACACTCAGCATTGGATGGTGGAGATGTTATCCCTTGTTTCTTCTAGGCCAATGTCATAGACTTGGGCAAGGGATGAGGCGAGCCCATGGAGACACGGTGCTTGGCTCCCTTGGTCTTCTTGCCGACCTCGTAAAGTGAGGCAAGGGATGAAGCAAGCCCATGGAGACATGGTGTTCTTGCCGACCTTATAGACTGAGCAAGGGGATGAGGCAAGCCCGTTAAGACACAGTGCTCGGCCCGCTTGGTCTTCTTGTCACTTGATAAATGCGCAAAAGTGCACTCTACCCTATTATTGATTAGAGTGCTAAAATGTGAATAGAAATAATAGAAATTAAAGTGTATTCTTGAATTGAATTTCGATTTATTTTAGGATACTCCTAAGCAGATTTTTATGTTTAATTTCAGAATTTATAAAAGAGCAAGTCAACACCCAGTTAAATTCAAATGAAGACTTTCATGAGGTTTGAAAGCAATTTGGATCAAGAAAAAAAGAAAAAAAATTACAAAATGAAACTGCAAGAAGCCCTAGTCTGAAATTTGCTAGGAGACAGCCTAGACATATTTTAGTATTTTAATCGTAACTTTCCACTCACATATAGGATTAATGCAATTCTTGATGTGTTAGAAAGTTATCTTAAGAGGATATAAAATTTATCTCCAATAAAGATTTCCAAATTTGAACTCCTGAAGCACATACGTGGTTGCCAATATGCGTTCTAAAATTGAGATGATTTTTTTATGTAGGAACTATGAAGACATTAGGGTTTCTTTTCTACCTAATATAAGCATATCATTAGCATGAAATGGAAGGAGATGAGAGGCAAAAGAGGCAGATTTGAATAGATGAGAAAATCACTTCCATGGCCGCCGTTTATTTTATTTTTCTTTGAATATTTTTGTTGTCCATTATATTTAGGGGTAACTAAATTTGCAAGTAGAGTTAGGGATGAATTTGCACATTAAATGATATTTTTGATTTATTTTTAATTTATGTATTTGATTTTCAATTCCTAAAACTCTTTTATTTTATCATTCTCAATTCATCGTTGATGTTTTCTTCTCCTAATAATCATAGAATTTATTCTGTTTATGCATTCAGTCATGCCTTTTCTATTGAATGGATTAATTCTTTGATTATATTTGATTAACTATTTATTTATATTGATTTAGTTCTTTACTGCAATATCGCTCCCTGAGTATATTGTCATCGTTGGATTTTCTCAATAGTGATAATAATTTACCTATTTTAAAAGTGATGAATGATTTTTCAAAATGTTATATTTGGTTTAATTTTGGTTTCTAATTCTATACCTTCCGATTGGAAAATTTGGGAATTGAGTTCCAAATTTCAGTTATTCAATGAATTAAGAATAATTAAAATACCGGATTTGTGCAAGGGATTCCTGACGCTTTACTATTCGTCAAATTTAAGTATTTTTTCCATTAGTCACTTTGTTCTTCTCAACCAACCTCGTAGACTGAGGCGAGCCCATGGAGACACGGTGCTTGGCTACCTTGGTCTTCTTGCCAACCTCGTAGACTGAGACAATGGATGAGGTAAGCCCACGGAGACATGGTGATGAGCTCCCCTAGTCTTCTCATCACCTCATAAACAAAGGCAAGGGATGAGGCAAGCCCATGGAGACATGGTGCTTGGCTCTCCTGGTCTTCTCACCGACCTTATAGACTGAGCAAGGCCAGGGATGAGGCAGGTCTGTTGAGACACAGTGCTCGACCCGCCTGGTCTTCTTGTGACCTCGTAGACTAAGGCAAAGGATGAGGCAAGCCAGTGGAGACACAATACTTGGCTCCCCTAGTCTTCTTATCAACCTCGTAAACTGAGGTAATGGATGAGGTAAACACGTGGAGACACAGTGCTTGGCTCCCCTAACCTTTTCGCAAACCTTATAGACTAAGGCAAGGGATGAGGCAAGCTTGTGGAGACATGAGACTTGGCTCCCTTGGTCTTCTCATCACCTTGTAGACTGAGGCAATGGATGAGGAAAGCCTATGAAGACACGGTGCTTGACTCCCCTGGTCTTCATGCTGACCTTGTAGACTAAGGTAAAGGATGAGGCAAGCCCATGAAGACATAGTACTTGGCTCCCCTGGTCTTCTTGTCACCTCGTAGACTGAGGCAAGGGATGAAGCAAGCCCATGAAGAGATAGTGCTTGGCTCCCCCAGTCTCATCGTCACCTCGTAGACTAAGGCAAGGGATAAGACAAGTCAATGGAGACACGGTACTTGGCTCCTTTGGTCTTCGTGTAGACCTTGTAGACTAAGGCAAAGGATGAGGCAAGCCTGTGAAGACACAGTGCTTGGCTCCCCTATTCTTCTCGTCACCTTGTAGACTAAGGCAAAGGATGAGGCAAGCCCATGGAGACACAGTGCTTGACTCCCCTGGTCTTCTCGTCAACTCATAAACTGAGACAAGGGATGAGGCAAGCCCGTGGAGACATAGTACTTGGCTCCCATGGTCTTCTTATTTCCTCGTATACTGAGCTAAGGGATGAGAAAAGCTTGTGGTGACACGGTGCTCAACTCCCCTGGTCTTTTTTCCAACCTCGTAGACTAAGGTAAGGGATAAGACAAGGCCATGGTGACATGGTGCTCAACGACCTTGGTCTTCTCACCGACCTCATAGATAAAGGCAATGGATGAGGCAAATCCGTGGAGACACAGTGCTCGGTTTCCTTGGTCTTCTCGTCGATAGAAGTTTGGGAGTCGATGCGGATAATTTGGGTGCTTAACCGAGCTACGGAAGTCAAGTTGGTTAGCATAAACAATTTTGGATCACAAGTGTGAGGTTCGCACACGTAGAGAGAATTTTAGGCAAATTGACGTTTCCCGCGAGCCACCATGTTTTGGTTGTGACAGAGATCTGGGGTGCCTGCTTGCTTATTAACTCCAAGAAATCAATTATGATGGAGACAAACTTGGTTGTCTGAGCGGTGCCTAAGCGAGGCTATGTAGCCGATGTTTCAAGCTACAAGAATCAATTTTGTTAGCATAAATAAAATTCACACAAATTTTGAGGGAGACAAATCAGGGTGTTTTAATTATTGTAGCTGATTTTTGCTTGACTGAAATTGTCTACTGATTGTTACTTCCCTTTTTCCTTGGCATCCTTTTCCTTTCAAGACTTTCTATTGGTTTTTTTCTCGAGAGAAAAACTCAGTGGCATTGTGAAGCACTGTGTTTGAGGATATGGGGGACATCGTGATGCACGAGACCAATCAGTGACTTTGTTATAGGCCGAGCATAGCGGCTGGTATCTGGTGTCAGTTGCCTGCTTGAACCTGGCCAAGATGGGTATTGTCCAAGGCATGCATGCGACATGCAAGGTGGCCAAGGTGCTTGCATGTGACATGTAAGGTGTTTGGGGCTACGCATGTGGTAGCTAAGCAAGTGAGGCAATTGGTCTTGAGTCGTGGAGCACGATGCATGGGTCATGCAACATGAATTAGAGGTGTCTCACTTCAGGTCAGTGAGCTGGTCGTAAGACTATGCTTGAGGAGTGTGCTAGTCGTGAGACCCTTCTCATGGAGTGGAATGGCCAAGAAGTGTGCTGGCCAACGAGCTCATGGCTGAGGAGATGCTTGGCCAAGCAGTTATCATGGCTGTAGAATTTGTCTAGCAGAGTAGTTTGCAAGGGCAATGGAGTTTGTCTAGCTGCAAAGTTAGTCTGGCTGGGGAGTTTAAGCGAGGAGCTCATCGCAGGCAAGAAGTCTAGTAGGGCCTACGGGGAGATGCCTAGTGGCCGAGAAGTCCAACTCATGGAATAGTTTCTCAATGGTTGTGGCTGAGGTGCCCAATGGGTGAGAGGAGATCTCAGCTGCACAGCATGGTTGTGGGTTGAGGGTATCTCTGGCCGTGGAGCATGGCCGTGGGACTAGTCATTGAAGAGGCTAGCGGCTGTGTTGACCACGGGGCCCAATAGACGAGGAGTGGCTTAGCCGTGAGTGGGCAAGGAGTATAGGCCAAGGGGAGACCTTGCCATAGTTGTGCCGCATCACCCACGAAGTGCACATATCACCCAACAAGTGTGTTGTGTATACTCTCAACAAGATTGCATGTGTTGCTCGCAGCAAGGCCACTACTGGTTGAGAGTGGTCGGCGACCACAATGGAGTAAACAGAAGATGCTGACAAGCCAGTGGTGGCCATCGACGCCCTGTCTTTCCACGATTAGGCTAGGCTAAGAAGTTCCAGCCGCTACTCTCCAATGCATGTAACGATGCCAGTGGTCAGCTTGGTTGCCGCCGGTGAGTCCACACAACTCATGGCGTGCTCCCACAAGTACGTTGCGTGCCTTGCTGCGTGGCTATGCAACTCTCAGCCCACCAAGGTGGTCGACAAGCACTTCCACAATTATAGGGCATACTGGTGAGCCAAGGGGTGGTCATCAGTGTCCTCGTTGTCACCATGGCCAGTGGACAAAGGGAGCCCAAGGTACACAGTAACATGCACCCCCCACTATGGATGGCACTGTTAATGCCATGCACGGTATGTACCTCCCATGCACTGTGCATGTGTGTGCACTGATTTGTTGCTACGTGTGTATTATGAGTGTACTTTATCCTCGCTCCCATACTCCCCCATTTTGCATAGAGCAATTGCAATTCAAATAAGGAATAGGGTTCCCACTTGGTCAAGAAAAGGTCTCACCCAAATTTTGCAATAGTGCTGCCCATACAAATAAAAGTTGAAAGATGGAGAATACTTATCTAGGAGACTTTCATGTACCCCTTCGGAAATTACTTAGTGTGCCAAAAAGTCATCCTTATCCTATTTCAGCCATATATTACTACAATCCTAACCTGAAGCTTGCCTACCAAAATTAAGCTCTTAGAGCACGCTAGTGTGTTTGTCGTCAAGGGCGACATCAACGATGCTTCGCTTCTCCTAATATATAAATTGTGTTCATGTTAATTCAACATAATCGTATCTTTTTTAGGTGGATAATTATTTTGTTTAACGAATTATACAATTAAGTATGTATAGTACACCACCAATTTGACATAATGATTCAATTTTAGATTGATCTATTTGACTCCTTCAATTAATATAGTCAAATTAAGATATTTGGATTCAAAGTTGATCTCAACTCATCTCATCTAATCATTACAACTTTATCAAATTTTCACACAAAATATAATAAACAATTTAACTTTTTCAAATATCAAAACAATAATAATATTAAAAAATAATATTTTAACAACATTTTATTCAACTTTCATTTCAACTCATTTCATCTCAACTCACTATCCAAACCTTACCTGAGTCAAATCTCAACTCACCATGCAGACATAGGTGGTGCATGATTGTCGCCAACTGGTGTTGTAAGGTGTTGGGTTAAGTCCCGCAATGAGCGCAACCCTCATGTTTAGTTGCCATCGTTGAGTTTGGCACCTTGAGTAGACTGTCGATGATGAGCCCGAGGAAGGTGAGGATGACGTCAAGTCATCATGCCCCTAATGCCCTAGGTGACACACGTGCTACAATGGTCGGGACAAAGGGTCATGATCCTGCAAGGGTGAGTAACCAACCCCAAAAACCCGTCAATTCGGATTGTAGGCTCCAACTCACTTGCATGAAGTCGAAATTGCTAGTAATCGCTAGTTAGCCATATGGCGATGAATTCATTCTTGGTCCTTGTACACACCGACTATTACACTATGGAAGCTATCCATGCCCGAAGTCATTTCCTTAACCGCAAGGAGGGGGATGTCGAAGGCAAGGCTAATGACTAGAGTGAAGTCGTAATGAGGTAGCCATACTGGAAGGTGCAGTTGGATCACCTCCTTTTCAGGGAGAGCTAATGCTTGTAGAGTATTTTGGTTTGACACTGCTTCACACCCAAAAAGAAGCAAGCTACATCTAGGTTAAACTTGGATATGGAAGTCTTCTTTCATTTCTCAAAGATGAAATAAGACAAACTCATGAGATTAATTTCCTAGGTCAGAACAAGTTGATAGGTCCCATTGTTTTGCCCTCATGTCGCCACATGAGGGGGGCATGGGGATGTAAAAAAGGAAAGAGAGGGATGGGGTTTCTCTTGCCTTTAGCATAGCAAGCCCCTACAGGAGGCCTGCACGACGGACTATTAGCTCAGTGGTAAAGCGCGCCCTTAATAATTGTATTGTTGTGCCTGGGTGATGAGGGCTCTCAGCCATATGGATAGTTCAATATGCTCATCAGCGCCTAACCCTAAGATGTGGATCATCCAAGACAAATTAGCATAGCATACTTCTCTTGTTCAAATTGGGGTTTGAATCCAAACTTCTCTTCAATAGGATAGATGGGGCGATTCAAGTAACATCTAATGTAGATCTAACTTTCTATTCACTCGTGGGATTCGAGTGGTCCGGGGGGGGACCACCACGGCTAACAAAAAATATTTCTCTCAAGAACGACCATTATGCTTCTTCACCCAAATTTTTATGTTGCTTTGGCTCTTGTGGATCCCTATCTCATGTTTGGATATAAGGTAATAAAAAAGTGAATTATCCTCCATTTCATAAAGAGAAAATAAAGGAAAATACGTTTCTCCCTCATATAATTAATAGATCTAATTTACATTTTGCTCTCAAAACTATTAATTGATGTTGACATGCATTTTATATCTTCGAGCTATAAAGATCTGTAATGCACATATAAAACTTATTTTGGTTTGATGATTAAGATTGTCATATATATCATATACTTTTAGTTATATATATATATATATATATATTAATTATTATAATTGAGTATTATTTATTATTTTTTCCCCTTGAAAGGTTTGATATTTTAGTTTCGATAATTTGGAGATTGAGGATGTAAACCTAATTTCAAAAAAAGAAAAAAAATTAGAAAATATCATTTAATTTTTTTCATTTATTAAGATTTGATCAATGATTATCAAAATTGTGTCAAGTCATCTATCTCTATAATTAGATAGAATATAATAAAAATATTATTATCATTTTTAATAGAAGTACTTAAAATGTTTCAGTATTTTTAATTGTCGGATGAAGAAATTAAAATGAAAACCACATTTTCGGAAGAAAACAAATGTTAAGAGACCATCATGGTATGAATAATGTGGTAGTTTTTGTAAATGCTGGGAGTTGTTGCATAAATTCTTCGTTCGTACGTGGTTGGAATATCAACAGTATCATCAAGTGGCATGTGCTGATGTGCTGAGGCCGAATCCCACGAAAGTCAGTCCGCGTGGGGAAGAACGAAGTCAGGGTTTTGACCTTGGACTTGGAGGCCGTATTTTCGGGACTGAAGCTTTTGAGTTTGAATTTTCTCTTAAAATTTATTATTAGTATAATTATATTTTTTTATTAAATATCCTTAAATAATTTTTAAAAATAAAAAAAAATATACTATTTTATTAAGAGTTACTTCCTTAAAATATTAAAAACAGTAAAAAATAAAAAAATAAAATAAAATACCCAAAGAATAACTTTGAGAGGGCAAACTCAAGAGTTCAAATATTATTTTCCTTGCTAATAATGTTTGAAAAATAAAAAGATATTGGGTAGCATTAATTAGAGCTCTATATAAAAATTATTTTGAAGACTTTTTTTTTTTTTTTTTTGTGTTTTTGAAAATCTTGAGGTGTTTTTAGATGTATATTTGGGAATAATAATATATACCTTTGATTAAAAAAGTCATCTAACTTAATTTAACTCGCCAAACATCCCTAGTACGTTCAGGAGCAAGTAGACTGATCCGATGCAAATAGTCAAGACTTCAGGCTCTATATAAAGGCATGCATGCTCAAACATGAGTTGTACAGAATTCTAAAAAGTACTTCTCCATATTTGTAAAACTCTTGTTCTCAAAGATCAAGCTGTGACTTTCGTCCAAAGTTCCAACTTGTAAGTCTCTTCATTTACCACTTCTGAAACTATTTCCTCAAATCTCATTATCTTTATGCTTGTTTTCTTATGTTATGGTATGGTTTACATTTTGTATCCTCAGTAATAATACTCCATTATAATGATATTCAATATATTTTGCAATCACTAATCATAAAGCTAGCTGATATGTAAAAAGGGAGATGAACAGTAAAAAACTGCTTACCACATATTAATCATTCTAAAAATACCACACGGCTCTATTATTACTACTCTTTCGTTGTATATAATTAATATATATGGCCTCCTAAACTCGTTTCACACCAGAGTTTCTTTCTAACAAACTCACAAGATATACCGAAAAATACTCTAGCAGGCACAAAATTTGCTTCTGACCCATATAATTATTAGCTATAAGGTTGGCAATTTTTTAACATGATTTATAAATCGAGACGAGAGTAAAGACTTAATATTTATTGTAACAAAATTTGGCTTAAATGGGCCAGCTGATCTGTTCAAAAGGATTATAAACATATCGATATGTTGTCAACGTGTTTCGCTTGAACAATTTTATTTTTTTAAAATATAATTAAACAATTTTTAAAGCTCTAAGAACAGGTTAGTATTTTTTTTTTTTTTTTTGAAACCCTCAATAATTTAATGTTAATAACTAGTGTACTTTGGAATGGATTCGTGGAATATGGGTTTTTATTTATTTGTTCATTTAGATGAATTTTATGGGATCACAATTCCATTTTGCTTGGATATTTACATAAGTGTTGAGAAGTTGGAAATGTGTACTAATTTTGGTTATGGGCATTAATCTTCAAATTGATTTTACTGCTGATTTAGTTTTGAATACGTAAATATATTTTTATACAAGTTATGTTTTTAAAGATATAAAATTATGTTAATAAGTTCAATTCAATCCATTTAAATTAAAGAATTCAAAACGGATTGATATAAATTTTTTTTGTATTAACTCAACATAATCATTTCTTTTTTAGGGGCACGCATATTTTATAGAACAAATTATACAAATAATAACAGCACACCATGCATCTATTTACTATAATGATTCTAATCAAGATTGATATATTTGACTCGTCTAATATTTAAAATAGACAAATTAAGATTGAGCAATATATAGTTAAAAAGGATTTATGTGTGGTTTAGATAGTAAGATAAAATGAGAAGGTTTTATATAAAAATTGAATAAGATATTATTATAATAGTATTTTTTTAATATTATTATTATTTTAAAATTTAAAAAAATTTAAATTTTATATTATATTTTATATAAAAATTTAAAAAAATAATAATAATAAAATGAAATAAAACCCTCTCTATCCAAACAAAACTTACGCAGGGTGTATATATATATACACATGACACAAAACTTACGCAGGGTGTAAGCAAGAATCCAATCCAATATTAGACCCAAACAAAATATTTCAAAGTCAATTTGAATATTAAATTGTAAAGGTTGCAGGTTACGAGATCATGTAAAAAGCTGTCAGAAAATTTAAAAAAAAAAAAAAAATTGGTAGAAATCAGATAGCTAGCCCAAACCTTCGCAAACCACCTAACTACCGTACCTAAATGAATTGTAAAACGTCCACAAAGACTTCTTACGTGTGACTCAAACTGCAAGTGCCCATGTATTATTTTATGAGAACTTTTTATAAATTTAATACTTCAGTCCTCCGTAACGAAATATCTATACATGCTCAAATACCACCGATAAGTCTCGTTTTATCTTCTTCAACCATACTTCAACCAAACATATATAACATACATATTCTTAATTTTGACCATTTTTTTTTTCATGTGGGCCTACACTTGATTGTAGCTTATGCGATGGGATGGTGGAGGTCCTATGCTAGTGACGAGAGATTTTCTAGCTCAACTCTCACTATTTTGATTGGTATATTTGCGGTGTTATGGTTTGTTGTCAAGAAACAAAGAAAGGCTGTTGTACCTCCATTGCCACCAGGTCCCCGTGGCCTACCAATAGTCGGATACCTTCCATTTGTAGGTACAGAACTTCATACAAAATTTCAGCAACTATCTGAGATCTATGGCCCCATCTATAAGGTTTGGCTTGGAAATAAAATGTCCGTTGTGATTAGCTCACCCTCGCTAGTTAAAGAAGTGGTTCGTGACCATGACGCAATATTTTCCAACCGTGATACTAACATAGTTGCACGTACTGTCACATATGGGGGAGCCGATATTGCTCTTGCCTTGAATTCTCCTAGCTGGAAGATGTTGCGGAAAATATTTGTGAGAGAGATGTTAAGTCCATCAAATCTTGATAATACCTTTGCTTTACGAAGAGAAGAGATAAGGAACACCATTAGAAATGTGTATGACAAAAAAGGAACCCATATAGATATAGGGGACCTGGCATTTGTAACAGTGATGAATACCACCATGAACATGCTGTGGGGTGGAACGCTACGTGGAGAGGAAGGGGCTAAGTTTGGAGCAGAGTTTAAGCATATCTTTGCAGAATTAGTGATGATTCTTGGAAAACTAAATGTTTCGGATCTTTTCCCGGCTTTAGCATGTTTTGATTTACAAGGGATCGGAAGGAAAGCAAAGAGAATTTCTGAAACCGTTGATAGAGTACTTGATTATGTCATTGACAAACAGATCAAGAGTTTGGCCAAAGCCAAAAAAGAGGGAATGACAAATACAGGACAAAAGGACTTTTTACAAGTTCTCTTGGAACTAAGGGAGCGGGACGATGGTGCACCATCAATGAGCATGACCCAAATCAAGGCCTTGGTTTTTGTAAGTATGTGTGTGCGTGTGCGCATGCGCGCACGTGTGTGTGTGTTTTTGCTTTTTTACTTTTGTGTTTCATTAGTACTTTAGAGCTGAACAAGAAAGGTTGATTTTGCCATTAATCACTTTAACTAATTCATAGATATCCAAACTTTATTTTGGTTCGTTTTGTTTGTTTTTCAATTTTCTGTTGAGCTAATCACCTTACTCTTGTTTAAATAGGACATAGTGATAGGAACAACTGACACCACAACGACCATGTCGGAATGGGTGATGGCAAGGTTGTTGAAGTATCCAGAGATAATGAGAAAGGTCACTGAAGAATTAACAGAAATCGTGGGGTTGGACAACTTAGTCGAAGAATCTCATTTGCCCAAATTACATTATTTAGAAGCGGTTATTAAAGAGACATTCCGTTTGCACCCATCTAGTCCTTTCCTGTTACTTCGTGCTCCAACTGAATCTAGCATCATTGGAGGATACCATGTACCCAAAGGTTCTAGTATTTACCTACATATTTGGGCTATACAAAGGGATCCAAAGTATTGGGACAATCCATTGGAATTTAAACCTCAAAGGTTTCTAAATAATGGATATGGTAGTCTTGATTATTCGGGCAACAATTTTAAGTATCTTCCATTTGGGTCAGGGAGAAGAATATGCGCAGGGCTTGCACTAGGGGAGAGGACACTCAAGTACATCTTGGCTTCACTTTTGCATTCCTACGAGTGGAAATTACCACAAGGTTCAAAGATAGAATTTTCTGACATTTTCGGTATTGTTACCAAGAAGAAGAATCCAACTGTTGCAATTCCAACTCCAAGGTTATCCAAGTTTGAGCTCTACACAAAATAGTGTAATGCGAGAAATATACTCTACTGCTTTCCATACCAATACCTTCTATAAAGCATTTTTATGCACAATAACTAGGAGGTTTTGATGCTTTTCACTTCCTGTAGTGCTATAGACAATGTAATGATGGTTTCCAAATAATGCCATTTTGCTTGTCTGCAAAGAGGCAATACGTACACTCACCTATATCTAGGTTTGCTCAATTATTGGTCTTTGAATAACATCTCACTTAGGCGTTTCTTTGCCGATTTGACGTGGTTTTATAGTAAATAAAGTTTTTTTTGGGCGTTTTGTATTATAATGATCATGTAAATGAAGTCTACATGCATGATCATCTTCATCGATTATGAAACATTGATAGAGATAAAGCGTCTCCATGATTTTTTTTCCATGACTATCCAATCATGTGATACGATATACACCATTAGCAATGGAATTGTTTTTACCATAAAGCAAAACAGCCAAAACTTTGGTTAGTGGTATAAAGGGAGAGCAATAAGAGTAGAGAGTATCATGGCTACTATGAAAGCTTTACTATCAGAACCTCAATTTAAAGTCAGTAGGCTGTGCTCTCTTTTCATTCATTAATTACATTTTATTTTGCAATCGGTAAAAAAGGATTTGTTTCTTTCATTAGTTGCCAACAACTTCTTTTACGACATTCCAAATATTTAGCTAAATAATGTTGGAGATTGTTGAGAAAATATCAACCACACATAATAACATGTGGCATGTGTTATTAATATATGAACTTTACAAAGTTCTATTAAGAGTCTGTTACAATGGAAGTACTAGTGGATAACATAGCAAAGTCTAATTGAGCATATCTTCCAAACTTGGATGACTTATCAAATGGATTATTTATCCTAAACATCCCCTCACAAATCTAATGAAGTGGAAACTACATTGAGCTTGGAATGGATTGTTGTAAAGTTTCATGAAGACGGGGGGCTTGGTAAAGATATCTGCTAGAAGGCAGAAATTTGGTTTCAATGAGTTTCTTGGCATGGAAAACTAGATTTGTTGACAAATACGTTGCATGCTCTTATGTTGTCACACCATAAGATAGGGGATTGTGGGAGTTTAATACCAAGTTCCTGGAATAAGGATTGACGCCAATGAATTTCAGCTATTATATTGGCCAATGCCTTATATTCAACCTTAGTGCTCAGCTAAGCCATTATAGCCTACCTTTTGAAGTTACCTAAAATCGGATTCTATCCTAATAAAATACAAAATCCTTTAGTTGATCATCTATCATCATGGGAGTCCACCTAGTCAACATTCGAAAATGCTTGTAGAATAGTATTTATAGATTTCAAATATAGAGACCATAGCTAATTGTCTATCCTAAACAATGAAAAAGATGCTTTGTTGACTGCCAATGTGGCAATTTTGGTTTGTGCATGAACTGAGATAATTTTTTGAATGTGAAAGCAATATATGAGCGAGTTACTAATAAGTATAGTAAGACCCCAACTGTAATATGAAATAGATTAATGTCACCGAAACCCTCAGCATCAAAGGCACTAAGATCGATGGAACTCGCCATTGGAGTGCCAATTAGCTTGGCCTCATGCGTTTTTGTATTTTTTAGAATATCCATGGTATACTAGTGTTGTTGAGATAATAGGATTTGGCCGTTGGGGTTGAGTGCCTTAATACCCAAGAGACAAAATTCAAACTACCCAAGTCGTTGATTTCAAAATCACAATGCAAAGTATTCTATAAGTCATCAATGATATGATTGTATGAGCAGGTAATAAATATGTCTTCAACATAGATTAGTATATACATAATGATCTTGGTAGAGTTGTGAATTAATAGGGAAGTATTTGGATGTAAGCCAAGACGCCCAACTCCAATAAATGAATGCTTAGATGGGAAAATCAGGCTTGGGGCCTGTTTTAGTCCATACAATGCTTTGTGTAGCTTGCAAATGTGATTTGGAAAGTGTGACTTGTGTTCTTGCCACATGTCGGTACCCAGACTTCTTCGATGGGCCTATTTAGCAGCCGATGAGACTCATATGGGTTCTCACACCCTGTAGGTAGTTAAATATTAATGCTCGTCTGCTATGCCTTTCTCACATTAATCGTGCCAGATGGCCTTTGTGGCATGTGCGGCGAGATTCGTGTAACACCCATAGTGAGATTCACACCCGATTTGATGGGGCCCATGGGATATGCACTTTTCTAGGATCTTGGGAAAAGATTCATCCCAGACGCCTATATATGTCCTCTCTTCATAGTTGGCATTTAGGGTTCTTCTATTTTTCTCGCGTGGGTTCTGCTCTAGGGAACTCTGGTTCCAATAAGCCTTCTAGCTCTATGCAAAGCTCCTTGGATGAAGGCTCAACACGAGATTTTCACTAGGTGAGGGGGTCGTGGGCCCTAAATAAGTCATGTCGAAGGTTGTGTTGTTTCTTGTCACTCGGAGATGCATCCCAGATGTGGTATGGCCTGGACTCCATAGTCATATCATTCGACAATTTTTTCCTATCTCAAGACTCCCTGTGTAGTCCATGTTCCATTACAACATTGCAACCTATTCGATGGAATAGGTCAAGCTGGCATTTTTCTCTCATGCTTGGCTGGTGCCTAGAGCTTCCTTGGCAGTAGAATCGCTCGAGTTCATCGACATCCTTAGTAAGGGTGGTATTAATGAAGTGGAAGCCTTTGTCTGCCACTTATATGGGGAAATGGCCTGATTTGAGGGTGGCTTTCTTGATGATCATCTTGAGAATTGAGGGTCTCAAGATACATGAAACACGAAGGCCCTCTGGCTCCCATCTTTTGTGCACTTGGATTGTGTGGGTGGTAGTGCGCCCCTAGGCGACCCCACCAACTCTGAGCTTGTCAATGGAGTACATGTCTATTTTCTCTTCTTGTAAGGTCCCTTGTGGGGACATTGTAATCTTCCTCTTTGTAAAAACTTCAATTGTCAATGAATAAGCATTCTCTATTATCTTGCTCGCATTCCTTTATTACCATCTATTTATGTGTCGCGCGTATCCTTTACTTGTTCTGAGGAGGTTGGGTAAGAGATGGTGTTGCCTATGCCATGGGCCCTAGCCCCATTTTCGCTCTCGGGTAAGTGACTTTCCACACCGCAGGTGGGGGGAGGGGGGGTAGGAATGTCTTAGGCCACCTCACCTTAACGGTTTCCCTGCTCAGCTAAAGGGTAGCTGAAGGGCACATAAAGGCTGGGATCGTTCTGATCCTTTAGTAGAGGTCGAACCGCACTTAGGGCTGAGCTCATCTCGTTGACCCTTGTGCTTGGCGAGAAAGGGGTTGAGCAACATGTGAGGCCAAGCTCGCCTAAATACTTTGGTGGAGGTCGATCAGCACTTAGGCATGAACTCACCTAGTTGACCCTCGCACTTGGTGAGAGGGGACCGAGTGACATATAAGGCCGAGCTCACTAAGATACTTTAGGAGAGGTCAAGTAGCACTTAGGAACTCGCCTCCACGCTTGGCAAGAGAGGGGTCAAGCAACATGTGTGGTCGGGCTCGCCCAGATACTTCGGCCGAGGTCGAGCAACACTTAGGTATGAACTCGCCTCGTTGACCCTCATGCTTGGCCAGAGGGAGGTTGAGCAATATGTAAGTCCAGGCTCACCCAAATACTTTGGTAGAGGTCGAGCAACACTTAAGTATGAACTCACCTAATTGACCCTTGTGCTTGGCGAAAGGGGGCCGAGCAGCATGTAAGGCCAGGCTCACCCAAATATTTTAGTTAAACGTTTGAGTACGCTACAAAATTCAAACCATAAGTAATCACCGACATTCTCTAACCTAAGTTGTCTGGTTGATGTGTGGTCAAGGTTGGAGGCATTATTCATTGAAGGTGACAACCTTTTTGAAGGGACAAGGTAAGCTGTTCGGACAGCCTCTAGGCTAGACCCGCTCTCCTCCATGAAGGAGGTCGGGCTAGCGCAGGGCTAGTCCTTCCTGTTGACCAAGTAGTTTGTTTGGGAAGTTTATGACTAAACCCACTCCCAACCATTGACATCACAGGGAAGGTAAGTGAGGGTTAGGCTAGTGCTATGCCCACTCTTCATCATGCGGAGATGGGGTAATGTTAGGACAGCCATGAGGATGGACCCCCTCTCCTCCATGGGGGAGGTAGGGATAGCGCGGGCTAATCTGCAGCCTATTGACCCTCGCAGAGAGATAGTCTATTTGGGCAGTCCCTAACTGGTTTCGACCTGTCGATGCCCATGAGGAAGGTAAGTTGTCGAGCAGTTGAGGACTGGCCCACACTTCACCACAGGAGGGATCAAGCAACCATAGACATTACACCCATCTCATTGGTATTCTGCAAGGAAGGTAAGCATCGGAGGGTAGAGGAGCTGTTCGCTCTTCATGACAGGGATGGGGTAATGATTGGCTATCCTCCGTGGGGGAGGTTGGGTTGTCGAGGGGGCTGGACCCACTTGTTGACCCTCGTGGGGCGGTAGTCTGTTCAAGCAGTCCCTGACTAAACCTCCTCCCACCCATTGACATCATAGGAAATGTAAGCGAGGGTCAGGCTGGTGCTATGCCCACTTTTCATCATGGTGAAGGTTAGGGTAAGTAGTTCGAGGGGCTAAGAGGCCATACCTGCTCTCCTCCATGGAGGAGTCTAGGTCATCAGGGGGCTCTCTCCTATTGACCCTCGTGAGAAGATAAACTATTTGGACAGTTTGAGGCTGGACCCGCTCCCACCTGTTGATGCTTATTAAGAGGATAGAGTAGCACTTAGGCGTGATCTATCCCATTGGTAATTTGTTGGGAGGTAATTTTTCATTGCAGATTATGTTGGTGGAGTTGTACCTTGGTAGAGATTCATGCTGAAGGCGAGTTACACATTGGTGGGATGCCGCTTTTACACATCCAATTCCTGAAACATTCATATTCTCTATTAACAGATGTATGCAACAACAACAAAGCAAGCTTCAAATTTACAAATCACAAAACCTTTATCGGTAGAATATCCACGAGTACTTGGCTTTCCATAGGTGTTGCTGCTCGTTCCCTTGGGAGCCTAGAAGCCAATAAATGCCTGGGTGGTTGCTGACGACAACCACATAAAGGCCTTCCCACTGTGGTCCTAACTTTTCTTCGTCTCATGTAGATGTCCCCGTTTGCTTTAGCGTGAGATCCTCGACTTTCAATGACCTCAAGCACACCCTCCGATTGAAGCAACACTCTACCCTCTTCATGTAAGCTACCACCATCATTTCTACTTCTTCCCTGATCCCTTCTAATAGGTCAAGCTATTCCTCAAGCCTCCAGTCATTGGAGCACTATTCGAATACTGCACCCTGTAGGTGGGGATTTCAACTTCGACTGGTCGTATGGCTTCGTGGCCGTATGAGAGGATGAATAGGGTTTCCCCTATTGACATCTTTACCATAACCCGATACACCCATTGAACTGTGGGGAGTTCTTCCACCCACACTCCCTTTCGGTCATTGAACTTCTTCTTTAGTATCCTCAGTAGGGTTTTGTTGGTCACCTCCACCTGTCCGTTAGACTAAGGGTGCCCCAAGAAAAGTACCAAAACCTAATTCTTAGGCCTCAACACCAGTTTCGGCAGTGGTTAGAGTCGAACTGCCTCCCATTGTCTGGAATCATGTTGCTGGGGATGCTGAATCTGCAAACGACATTCTCCCACAGAAAGCAAGTGATGTTACTCACCGTGATTGTTGCCAGCGCTTCGGCCTCTACCCACTTAGTGAAGTAGTCCACCACGAGGGATGTATATTTTTGAAAGAATAAAGAAGCCATTCCATCTTATCTAGATGCCTTTGAGGGATGCATATATTTCAGGGCATCTCTTACTTCCTTTTCAATATATGCCCTTACAAGATTTGCCTCAAATTTAAAAAACTTTTCTCTTCTCTTCTCAACAAACGTCTCTTCTGTATCAAGCCAGATTGGTAAATGGTCTAAATAGGTCACTGCCCCATGGGTTACCCTAGCATGTGGAAACAAAACTTCTCACTAAGCATTTGCCAAGAATATGTTCAAACTTTCACTAATACTACACCTTCCCTTTTTTTATTACACCAAGTAAATTTTGGTCCATTGAAGCCCATTTCCTTCAAAGCACAATCCATAAGTACCTCTTTAAAATCTGTCATCTGCTTCTTAGGTCTCATTCTCCCCACCACACCACCTTTCCCCCTAATTTTTCATCCTAGGTTAATATTTCGTTAAAATCACCAATCATTAACCATGTCTCCCCATCCCTACTGTAACATGATTGCATAACCTCCCAAGTTTTATTTCTGTGAATGGTCTCTGGATGCCCATATACCCCCGTGACATACCATATAGCCTCACCTCCTTTAATACATGCATCAATATGACATTTTAAGTATTTTAGAACAATCAAATTAATCTCCTCATACCACAACATGGCAATACCCCACTCCTACCCACACAATCAACAACAAGACAATTTTAAAACCCAAAGTATACTTACATTTTTCAAAATCACGAGCTCACAATTTGGTCTCCCACATAAATAGGATATTCGGCTCTTCCTTCTTCACTAAATCGTGAAGAATCCAAATGCCTCGTGGGTTTCCAAGCCCACGGAAGTTCCAACTAAGGAGTTTCATAGCTCCCGGCAGGGTTGAAAGTTAGCCATCGCCGATACAAAATCTGAGTGATTCCCTTCCTCCTCATGGTATCGCTGCCTGGTCGCAACCCTCTTTGATGATCTCCCTTATTCTTCCTCCCCCTCTCTCTTCTCCCTCCATTTCTTAGGTACGAATTTCAGTTGAGTTGTCAATGGCTTTCTTTGAGATTCGTTGCTACGCTGTGAAACCCTCCTCCACTTTTAGCCCATTGAGACATTGGGCTTCAGCAATATCATGTAAATAGTCCGATCCTACTCAGACTCAATCATCCTAGCCCTAATTTGTTTGTATCATCAGCCCATTCACCTGGCTTGTCCACCTCAAGGCCCATTTGTAAAATCCCCCAGCTTTGCTACTTATAATCGAGGTGGGGACCCATGGGGGAATCGGCTAAGCAAAAATATTAAAAAAAAGTCAAAAAAGTGAAAACATAACACAGATGAAAAAGGGGAGGGAAAATTCAGATTTCAGAAGCTTTCGAGATTGCGTTTGGGCTTGGGAAGAAAAACTCTACGATTTTGGGTTTGGAAGAAAGAAGAGATCGCCGCCGCCATCGTCGTCTTCGGGTGCTGAATCACCTTAGCGACGTTCTGGTCTCTTGCGAGATCAGGTCCAGCTGGTTAAAAGAAAGGACTTTTATTGCCACAAAATTGTCCCAATCAAAGATCCACTATCATTTGAGAAGGTTTCTTCATTGTAATTCTTGCATGCCAATTGCTGGCTCAAAAGAGTGAAGGCTAATATTTAATATTTGTAGGAGTTGCTGGTCCTTCTGGAGCTGGGAAGATTGTGTTCATTTGCCCAGACCAATCTTGCTCCAGTTTTCTAATGGCATTGTTCAGATTCAAATTTAAAGTTCAAAAAATAGAGAGGAAAAATAAGTATGAAAACTGTTGGACTGAAGAGAACGATCAAAATGAGGAAAATAAATAACTTCTCTATTGTTTGTTCTTTCTTCTTTTTTCTAGTTGCAGTTTTTTTTGTTTCCTAAACCTAATGAATAAGGCCATAGAAAGATCAAAGTTCCATTCTTTCCAAACTCTTGCTGCTTGGATTCATCTCCAAACTCCCTCTCCGCATAACATATTTCTACCCGTCTTTGTACATTGCCCAAATTTATTTCCCAAGATAGCAATGAGAGAAAGGAGATGAAAATGAAGGTTGAAAATCATTCAAAGTGGAGAGAGAGCAAACTGAGAGAGTGAATGACGAGTGAGAAGATATATATATATATATATATATAGAGAGAGAGAGAGAGAGAGAGAGAGAGAGAGAGAGAGAGAGAACAACAAACACATTATGAGAGAGGGACTTACGGTGGCCAGGGGTAGCACAAGGTGACCGATGATCCTTTCTGTAGAGGTGACGACGGCATCTTGCCGGCTAGGTGATTGCGAACATGCTATGTTTTTTATCAGCAAATCAAAGGTTTACAACTTCATGAAATTGGTGTCTGCGGCTAAGGAAGGAAAACATGGAGGGCTGTTGGATGCGCAGAGGCTTCCAAGATGCAGTGGCGGATGAATGAAGGAGCTTCATGCAGTGGAGAGACTTTGACTCTTTGAGGAGACAAGTGTGCAAGTGAGAACTAATGGATAGAGGGAGATGGAACGAAATGTGATAGAATGTGTAAAGGTCTGGTTTGCTGGAAGAAAAATGCAGCAGAGTAGTGAAAGAGATGAAAAAAGTTACTCTGTTATTTCCTTTACCGAAAAGTAATTTGAGCAAATGTACAAAAGCCTATATATACAAGAGGAAAAAGGAAAAAAAAAGGAATATACAATATTAGAGATGGAATATACAAAAGTGCCCTCAAGCATATGTGCAGCACAAACGTAATGATCAAAACTGTTGGGAATCTGTTAGGCATGTAGTGGTGTTGCTCTCTCTCGGTTTTGCTCTTGTTTGTGTGACAGCTGACTCATCATTCTTTAATATCCCCCCGCAAGATGGAGAATAGATATTTTCTATTCCCATCTTGGACAAAAGAAAGCTAAGTTGAGTAGAAGGAAGTGCCTTGGTGAAGACATCCGCAAGCTGAAGTGAAGAACTAACATGAGATGTGCGTAAAAAACCTGCTTGAATTTTTTCCCGAATGAGATGACAATCGATCTCAATGTGTTTTGTGCGCTCGTGAAACACCGGATTGGCTGCAATATGTAATGCAGCCTGATTGTCACAATATAAGTCAGCTGGAAGAGAAACCGAGATGTGCAAATCCTGTAAAATGTAGGACAGCCATTGTAGCTCACAAGAAGTGGTGGCCATGGCTCGATACTCAGCTTCAGCGGAGGAGCGAGAAACCACAGTTTGCTTCTTTGAACGCCATGAAATCAAGGAGGATCCAAGGAAGATGCAAAAGCCCGTAATGGAGCGGCGAGAATTGGGACAGGAGGCCCAATCCGAATCAGTATAACCTCTGAGGTGAAAAGAGCTGCTGGGGGGGAAAAGAAGACCCTGACCAGGGGCATTCTTGATGTAGCGGAGAACTTGGTGAGCTGCATGCTGATGAGAGGAAGTAGGAGAAGTCATAAATTGACTTAAGACATGGACAGCGTAGCTGATATCCGGGCGAGTAATGGTGAGGTATATTAATCGCCCAACCAACCGTCTATAAGGGAGAGGATCCAAGAGAGGCTGTCCATCATCAATGCGAAGCTTCAAGTTTTGTTCCATGGGCAACTTGAGTGGTCGAGTACCAAGAACACCAGCATCAGATAGTATATCAAGGGCATACTTTCGTTGACAAATTGATATACCCTTGGAAGAACGAGCTACTTCAATCCCAAGAAAGTAACGAAGATTACCAAGACATTTAATCCGGAAATGTTCACTGAGAAAGGACTGAAGGGCAGCAATGGAGTCCATGCTTGAGCTGGCCACAATGATGTCGTCAACATAGACGAGAAGTGCTGTGAAGGAACCATTGTGCAGTCGAGTAAACAAGCTGTGGTCAGCCTTAGATTGATGGAAACCGTAGGTGAGTAAGGCTTGAGAAAACTTTGAGTACCACTGGCGTGGGGCTTGTTTTAAGCCATAGAGACTCTTGTGTAGGCGGCAAACCTGATTTGGTGAGCCTTTGAAGTAACCAGGAGGCTTCCGCATAAAAACTTCTTCTTCCAAGTCACCGTGTAGGAAAGCATTTTGAACATCAAATTGCTTAAGAAACCAGCCTTTGATAGAGGCAGCTGCTAACAATGTCCGAACAGTAACAAGTTTTGCTACCGGGGCAAAGGTTTCGTTGTAGTCAAGTCCCTCTTGTTGCGTAAATCCTTTGGCGACAAGACGAGCTTTGTAGCGCTCAATGCTGCCATCGGAATTATGCTTGACTTTAAAAATCCATTTGGAGCCAATGGTGTGCTTACCAGGTGGTAAATCAACAAGTGACCAAGTGTTATTGAGTTCAAGAGCAGATATTTCAGAATTCATAGCCTCGCACCAATGAGGATACTTGACAGCTTCTCCAAAAGACTGAGGTTCAGGTGTGACAGATAAAGTAGAAATAAAAGCATGATAGGATGAGGAAAGTTTATGGAGAGAAATAGAAGAAGAGAGAGGAAAAGGTTCACCTGAGTTGCGGGGCCTCGCCGTGGACAAGGATGAGGAGGCAGCATTGTTACACGTCTCATTCAAAGGATGAGGCTGCATGGTTTGACGAGGTGGAGGGACCATTGGTGGAGAGCATATAAAGTCACTTAAATGAGGGGGAGGACGACGGGAGCGAGTAGACCGACGAAGTAAAGGAGGAGAAGGAGGTGGAGAAGGAGGAGGTGGTGTGATGGATGCATTTATGGGAGGTGATGCAGGTGTAGACGTGGCTGTGTTGTGCTGGATTGGTGAAGGTTCAGCTGCTGTGGAGTCTGGATCAGGTAACTGGAGGTTGGGAGAAAATGTAGAAGGAGAGAATGTGGATGACTTAGGAAGAATGGATGGAGTTTGGAAAGGAAATAGTGTTTCATGAAAGATGACATCCCTTGAGAGGAAAATTTTATGAGTGGTGAGATCAAGTAGCCGATACCCTTTTACACCAAAGGGATATCCAATGAAGGCACAATGACGACTCCGGGCATCAAATTTATGACGATGGTGAGAGGTGGTGGAGGCAAAAGCTAGACATCCGAAGACACGAAGATGAGAGTAGGAGGGAGGTTTATTGAATAAGATTTCATACGGAGTCTTGTTGTGAAGAAGGGGGGTGGGAATGCGATTGATTAGGTAGGTGGCTGTAAGGACACAAGCAGACCAGAATTTTAATGGTAAGCCAGACTGAAAACGTAAGGCACGGGCTACTTGAAGAAGATGGCGATGCTTTCGCTCGACTAACCCATTTTGTTGGGGAGTCTCGACACAAGATGTTTGGTGAATTATGCCATGTTCAGAGTAGAATGCAGGCATGGAAAATTCTAATCCATTGTCACTACGCAGGAATTTAATTTTTGTATTAAATTGAGTGACAGCTAGATTACAAAAGGATTGCAAGCAGGGACGCGCAGCAGATTTATTTTTCAGAATATACACCCAAGTGCAACGAGAGAAGTCATCAACAATAGTGAGGAAAAAACGGGAACCATTGTGGTCTGAAATGTTGTGAGGTCCCCATAAATCACAGTGAACAAGATCAAAGCAATGAGAAGTCAAGTTAGTGGAAGAAGGAAAAGGGAGCCGTGTTTGTTTGGCAAGAGGACAAGTAAGACAAGGAAAATTTTCATTGATATTCATATGAGTAGTTACATTAGTATCTTGTATCTGTAACATGCGAGAATGGGAAGGGTGACCCAGTCGACAGTGCCATAAATAATGAGCACTGTCGAGAGGTTGTACAGAGGCTGAAATAGAATTTTGATTTGTAAAATGTTGAGAAAAACTATGAGCTAAAGTTTGAGGTGAAACATCTTTAGTGTGGAGGTGATAGAGACCATGTAGCAAGCTACCCTTCCCAATCGTTGTCCAGGGAGAAAGGCCCTGTATAAAGCAAACATCAGAGAAAAACAAGAGACAACAATTCAGTTGCTTAGCAAGCTTAGCAGCAGATAACAAATTGAATTGAAAATTTGGAACACATAACACGTCATGAAGGAGAAGAGTTGCTGTCACTTGCACGGTACCAATGTGAGTGACAGTGGCTACTTCTCCATTTGGAAGTTTAACAAAATTAGAGGTGGTGGATGTTATTGTGGTGAAGAGAGAGGGGCTGCAGATCATATGATCTGTAGCCCCTGTGTCAATGATCCAAGTTTGAGAAGTAGAAGAAAAGGAAGACAAACATAAAGAGATACCAGCAGCGGATGAAATGGGGGCTTGAGTTGGAGGAATAAGTTGAAGTTGGTTTGCAGATGGAGAAGTAGTCAAGTTTGTCTTGTGCAGCAAGGCTATAATCTCTTGATATTGCTCTTTAGTCAACATCTTGCTTGGATCAGTGATTGTTGCTGGAGAATGATTGTCCATGGAGACAACATTGAGGCGTGACTTGTAATACTTGTGTCCAGGGGGATAGCCGTGAAGCTTGTAGCAACGCTCAACCGTGTGTCCAGTCATCTCACAGTGAGTACAAACAGGGGCTGTAGCATTTCCAGACTTGAAGCATTGGGCCAAAGTATGGCCTGTGATTTTACAATGGGTGCAGTATGGCTTGTCACGCTTGGGAAAAGGTTGAGATGGTCGACGTGCAGCCAATGCAATGGTCTCAACTGGAGGAGCAGCGGAGGTGATGAGATGATGACGTTCTTGTTGTTGAATGTAGGAGAATACCTTGTTGACAGGTGGTAGAGGATCAATTAACATAATCTGGTCACGAACATTTGTAAACGAGTCATGGAGACCCATCAGAAATTGGATCACACAATCTCGCTGGTATCGGTCAGAGATGACTTTCGTTGAGGCACAAGAGCAAACAGGTAATGGGTCATAGATGGAGAGTTCATCCCATATTGATTTAAGTTTGCCATAGTAGTTACTTACCGTATCAGATTCTTGTGATAGATTGGCAAGAGTTTTCTTCAATTCATAGATGCGGGGGCCATTTTGAGGAGAAAACCGGTCCTGTAATTCAAGCCACAATGCACGAGCATCATCAACAAAGGCAACCGATGGACGAAGAGGTAGGCTGATAGCATTTTGAAGCCAGGACACAAGCATGTCATTGCATCGTTCCCACAAAGAGAGAAGGAGTGCAGAGGTAGTGGGGGGTTTTTGGATAGTGCCATCCAGAAATCCAAGTTTATTCTTGGCCCTCAGTGCTCGCTGAATGGATCGGGACCAAGTGGAGAAGTTCTCGGTTGTGAGATGTTCGGTGACCAGAATGGTGCCAGGATTATCAGAGGTTTCTAGACGGTATGGGTTATTTGGATTGCTGAGATCAGTGAGGTTGAGAGTTGGAGTTTCAACCTGGCTCTCCGATGCCATGATAGAATGTGTAAAGGTCTGGTTTGCTGGAAGAAAAATGCAGCAGAGTAGTGAAAGAGATGAAAAAAGTTACTCTGTTATTTCCTTTACCGAAAAGTAATTTGAGCAAATGTACAGTAGCCTATATATACAAGAGGAAAAAGGAAAAAAAAAGGAATATACAATATTAGAGATGGAATATACAAAAGTGCCCTCAAGCATATGTGCAGCACAAACGTAATGATCAAAACTGTTGGGAATCTGTTAGGCATGTAGTGGTGTTGCTCTCTCTCGGTTTTGCTCTTGTTTGTGTGACAGCTGACTCATCATTCTTTAATAAAATGAAGAGAGAGGTAGAAAAAATAAATTTTTTTATTAAAAAGTACACCCGGTTACGTGGGGGTTGCCCCAGCAGGTTGCAAGTAAAGTTTTTCTCTCTCCAAACTCCTCCGAAAAAGGCAATTGTTTGTTCCCCCTCACAGGAGGCCATCAGATTTGTTCCCCCTCACAGGAGGCCATCAGATTGGGAAACTCTGTTCCCCTCTTCTAATCTCTCCAGTTAACGCCCCGATCACTAAAAGGAGCTGATCTCATCCAATGGCCATACGAAAAGCCATTCTCGAAATCGCTCAGTTTCTGTTTCCAGAGGTCACACTCTTTGTGGCTGTGTCCCAGTCTTCCACAGCAGTAGCACAGATTATGTAGGCATTCATAAGAGAACCGAACCCAGAAGGACTCCCCTTCCCTAAATTGATCTTCTTGCCTCTGAGAAGTGGTTTTGTGATATCCAGTCTTACCGGCACATGAATTCCCCCCATTCCATTTCCCCCTTTTCTAATTTGACTTCTTCCACTTCACCCACCACCATCACAAATCAAATTTCCCACATACTCATTTCAAGCGATGAGAGGTAGGTCATGGAAATGAATCCAAAACACTGCCTCTGTAATTTGTATTTGATGTATATGTTGGCATCCCTCCACTTCTGTCATCAACACCAAGTGTATGTCAAAGGACCACGGTCCTTCACGCAGCACTCTGTCTTTGTCACAAAGATCATCAAATTCTATTAATATGAGAATTGAATTGAGATCCCTGAATCTTATGCTTTTCGCAGGTCTCCAAATTTTTCTCATCGTTGCTTTAAACGCTTCCTTGTTGTAGTGGCAATCCATCAACAACTTTACTATCAAGCATCTGCTGCCTCTAATGATTGCATCATCCAACTTCCCAGCATCCACATGTATTTCCTCTTCCTCTTGTTTCGTTAAAGATAGCTTCTTATAGAGACTTTCCAGATCTTCCTCCATATTGCATACAAAATTCCTCTCACGAATTCTGCAGATAAAACTACATATGTATTTCCTGTACCAAGACAGGGTTTTGGCCTTTAAGCAGGAGCAAACCTGGTTGGGTGGTTTTAAGCTGTAACGTTTATCTCAGATAAGGTTCCTGGTCCCCATATCCCATTTTCAACCAATGTGAACTATATGACCATGACCGAGGCAAAGAATTGAAGAAAGACAACTATTCCACCTAATGAAATTTACAGCAGGTCCCCAAAATTTAAGATTTTCCAGACATCCAAAACAAGGAACAGAAATCTGGGATCTACCTATAAGATTTTGAACTGTCCCTGACCCACAAAACAACTTATAAGATAGTTATTCTTTGAATCATTATCAGATCATTTGAAAGATTCAATAAAACAACTTATAATATTAATTAAGTGTCATTAGTACTTGGAACAAAAAAAGGCCAGTTGGAATCCACGACAAATGATAGTTACTTCGGCCTTTACTTTCATATTATATGTTAGTTGTAACTTGTAAGACACATTTTATTTCCTTTTTGTCGAACTTTCAGCATAAATATAAGGTCTTAATTAGTAAGATAATTAGAAACACAGATTTTTTCATCAGACGGGTCCAATCCTAACAAAAACTTGATGATACAAATTAAGTGAATGATTGGTCATGTTTTTAATCTCCATATCTATTTTACGCGAGTTTTCTTTTTCTTTTTCTTTTTTATCTTTTTTTTTTCTTTCAAAAGCCACAAAGATGCCGGTAAAAGTGGCGATCGGGACAAAAATTAAGGGGCAGCCAATGACGATCAGAAATGTCCACAAATGATCTATTGAGACCATTTAATCATTATTTTTGGCCAAAATTGATGCTAGAAAAACCCACATCTGTTGTAGTGTGGTATGTAATCCTTTTTTATTTTTCTTTGAGTCTCCTTCAAACTTTACTTATTTTTTTAAATTTAATCTATTTTATGCACGTCTTTTCTTTTCTTTTTCTTTTCTTTTCTTTTTTTCTTGTTCTTTATAACAATCTAGCTAGCTCCATCTAGTTAATGATAAATATATATATATATATATATATATATATATATATTGTTAAAGAAGGAAAACTACTATATATAAATGTATATCATGTCTCTAATTGATAGATATGTTGATAATAATATCTTTTGTGCTTGAAGTTATGTTTGTAATAGTACAATCTATTATATAATAATACAATCTATTTTTGTATATTGATATATATCACAATCTATTATGAAAATATATAAACAAATTCTTTATCATTTTGATAATAATCTCATGCCCTCCGAAAAGGTAAATTTCTGGATTCGTCACTGTCCAAATTAGTGTTGGTACGGGGGACCAAAACAAGATTATTCGATGTATTGACTTGTCCACTCCAGTACTTCGTCTACTCGAGGTTATAAAAGAGACAAGATATATATCTCTTTGGAAGTTAAAGAGTTTCAAATGTTTGGTTTGTTCACATTTTTCTACGTAATTTTGGCACTTCGTCAACGGCGGCCTTGCTCAAAATTCCAGTCCAACAATCGGCTTCGCAGATGCTACCAAGTTTTTCCATTCACGTGGATTGAATTTATCCAGTACTGTCATTTCAATTGGCTTCGCACTTGCTTATAAAATGATTATTAGGTGAAATTATGTGGCAGTGGTGCGCTTTGAGAATAATATCAGGACATCAAAACACGAATAGAGACTTAAAGCATGCAGTCTCGCCTCAGCAAATCAGCACATTGAAAAAACACATGATGAACATTCAAACCTGCACGAACAGAGAATTAATTTATGCAACAACTCCCAGCACGTACAAAAAGTCTCACACGCATTATCGAAAGCTAGCATCCATGACGTTCTCCTAACATTTTCTTTCCTTCTGAAAATGTGATTACTTTTCATCTTAATTTCTTGAGCCGACAATCAATACTGAAACATTATGACTTGATCAATTAAAAACTGATAATAATATTTTAATTATATATATTCTAATATTTAGAGGGAACGGTAGATATAAAAATAAATCAAATTAAAAGATGACTTCATGATACAATTTTGGTAATCATGGATCAAATCTTATTAATAAATGAAAATTAGATAAAATTATATGATATCCTCTAACATTTTTTTCTCTTTTCGAAACTAGGTTTCATACTCAATCTCTAAATTATTGAAACTAAAATAGTATACCTTATCATTAAGGGGAGAACATAATAAATAATACTCAATTATAACAATTAAGATATATATAAGCTCAAATTTTCTGTTATTGTTATGATTGATTCTGGATCGGATATGAATTGTATCCAAGAAGGATTAGTTCCCAGTAGATATTATGAAAAATCTACTGAAAAGCTATCAGCGGCAAACGGCTCTAGAATGAAGATCAATTATGAGCTAAGCAATACTCATGTTTGCCAAGATAATATTTGCTTTAAAATCCCTTCTGTTCTAGTCCGAAATATGTCTGATAAAGTCATATTAGGAATTCCTTTTATCTCTGCTTTATATCCTTTTATTTCTGACAAAGACGGTATCACTACTGGTCCTTTTGGATAGAAAGTGAAATTTACCTTTGCTTCAAAATTTGAAATCGACACTGATAAGAGTTTAAAATCCTTGCTTTTAGCAAAAAACCAACATTTGAATTCCCTTCAACAGGAAATCAAATACAAAAAGATCTCTGAACATTTGTCTAATCCTCTGCTTCAATCAAAAATTGCTGATTTTAATCAGAGATTAATCTCTGATGTTTGTTCTGATCTTCCGAATGCTTTTTGGCATAGGAAAAAACATGTTGTTTCCCTTCCTTATGTTAAGGATTTCTCTTAAAAAACATTCCCACTAAAGCTCGTCCTATTCAGATGAATAGTAAAACTTTAGAATTATGTAAACAAGAAATCAAATATTTGCTTGCCAAAAACATTATTAGACCTAGTAAGTCTCCTTGGTCATGTGCTGCTTTCTATGTCCAGAAATATGCAGAAATAAAGAAAGGTAATCCTCGTTTAGTGATTAATTACAAACCTCTGAATAAAGTCTTAGAATGGATCAGGTATCCCATCTCCAACAAAAATGACTTAATTCAGAGATTGAGTGATGCAATAGTTTTCTCCAAATTTGACCTTAAATCAGGATTTTGGCAAATTCAGATCTGTGAGTCAGATAGATACAAAACCGCTTTCACTACTCCCCTTGGTCACTACGAGTGGAACGTGATGCCCTTTGGTCTAAAAAATGCCCCTAGTGAATTCCAAAATATTATGAATGACATTTTCAATGCCTTCACGCATTTTACCATTGTTTACATTGATGATGTTCTAATATTCTCCAAATCCATTATGATCTCTGGAAACATTTGCAATCGTTTCTTGATATCATCAGATTAAATGGTCTTGTTGTTTCTGCAAAGAAAATTAATTTGTTTCAAACCAAGATTCGTTTCCTTGGTTATGATATTTCAGAAAGCAAAATTAGACCCATCAATCGGGCTATAGAATTTGCTAACAAATTTCCTGATATCATCATTGATAAAAATCAATTACAAAGATTCCTTGGTTCTCTCAATTATGTCACTGAATTCTACCAAAACATGAGAAAACAGTGTAAACCATTGTTTGATCGTTTGCATACTAATCCTCATGTTTGGACAGATATTCATACCAATCTCATTAAACAAATCAAGGCATATGTCAAGACTCTTCCATGCCTTGGTATCCCTACTCCCGATTCATTCAAAATAGTAGAAACAGATGCCTCAGACATTGGTTATGGTGGCATTCTGAAACAAAGAGTTTTACTAGATTCTTCTGAACAGATTGTTCATTTCCATTCTGGAGTCTGGAACCCTGCACAGCATAATTATAGCACTATTAAAAAAGAAATACTTGCTATAGTATTATGCATATCAAAATTTCAAAGTGATTTATTAAACAAAAAATTCCTGGTACGCATTGACTGCATGGGTGCTAAATATGTATTAGAACAGGATGTTCAAAACATTGCATCTAAATATATTTTCGCCAGATGACAAGCTATTTTAAGTGTTTTTGACTTTGATATTGAGTATATTAAAGGCTCTGATACCAAAAAAGAGCGGAACATGAAAGAAAATGAAAGATAAAGAGAAGATGGAGAATATGAGGAATAGAATATAAAGAAAATGAAAGATAAGCACGAAAATAAATAGCAAGAACTAAACGTGAGCAAGAATATGTTGTGCAAAAAAGAGCGGAACATGAAAGAAAATGAAAGATAAAGAGAAGATGGAGAATATGAGGAATAGAATATAAATAAAATGAAAGATAAGCACGAAAATCAATAAAGAAAATGAAAGATAAGCACGAAAATAAATAGCAAGAACTAAACATGAGCAATGACAATGTTAACTCGTGAAAACCATTTAGGGGGAATGGAATGGCAAATTAAAGCAATCTAATTTTCTGAAGAGTTCTCTTCATTTTTTTCAGAACTAGAAGGTTGCTCATCCTCAGAAGAGATGTTATGATCAAACTGTTTATCAATTTTAACACATAAAAGCTCTTGCTGTAAAGCAGAGTTTGAATCTTTGAGTGTATTGACCTCAGTCTTGAGTTCAATAATCTCTTTTTTGACTAGATTTACTTCATTTTGTAAATCTTGGGTGGAAACTTCTTTAGGTTTTTTCTTCTGAAACCTTTCTAAAGTTTCTTGAAAATTGATCCTTTGTTTAGGAGGCTCTGACTCAGGATGAGTCAGTATGTTCTTGAGCTTAAGAAGGTATTCTTGTTTAAGTTCTGGATCCTGAATTTGCAAAATCATAGTTAATAAAAGATTTTCTTGTTCTTCACCCTTGGATTAAACATTAATTGTTTTTCCTGTAGGTTTGCAACAAGAGTCAGTGCAGTTACAACCAAGCTTTATAATGGGAGAATCAGAAGATCCAGTTTCTGAGTGATATTCTGAATCACTAGAACTGAATTCACTCATGTCAGAGGAAGAAGCTTTCATTTCCATGAGTTGGAATAACTCTTCTTGATCAATGACACTAATATTCAACGCATTAAGCTTATTTTTGAACTTGTTAGGTTTCTGGGTACATTTATCAGCAAAATGTCCCTTCTTCCCACAATTAAAACATTTTCCTTTTGAAGCATTTTGGAAATTCTTCTTTTTAGGAAAGGATTTCTTGTTAGGAGATTTTTTGTAAAAATCATCACGGGGTTTTCTCTTATAACCACCACGAGGTTTGGAAAACTGTTTATAAACTGCTTGGGCTTTCGTCTAGAAGGAGCAATAAGAGGAAGGCCATATTGTTCACAAAATGTTCCCATTTCGTATTTGGCTTTCTTACTATTTTTCAATTGTTGACGAAGCATACGTTGATCATTGCACATACTAATACCAAGTTTCTTAATTACACTGAAAATATCACCATAAGTGAAATTATCGTAATTAAGAAATCCTGAAATATCAATAAGTTCATCCTTGACTTTGAGAGCAAAAAGATGAGATAAACCATCGATGAATTTTTCCTTCCAGTAAGGCTTCTGACTGTCGCTTCGAAGCATTACTCTGGAGGTAAAAACATCTTAATACCATCTGTAGTCAGACATCTAACGGCATCGCAGATTATTTAAATAATCAGAAACACGATTTGTAATATTAGAAGGAGTACCAATAAAATGCTTAATACTAGTATAGATTAAAGTATTAACACCATCAAAAGGAGTAGAGTTAATAGCAGGATCAAAAACAGGAAGTCCATTGTCATCTTTTTTGACGGCATGTTGGATTGCTTCTCTGGTCTCCGGAAAAAGGTGTTTATCCCACCAGTTACGGATCATTCCAGTAAAACCAGTGGTTAAGATAACAACAATATCAGGTTCTCTAATATTATTATTAATGTAAGCATTTACAACTAAAGACATTTTACTCATGGTATTTAGTATTTCTTGTTCAGAAATTCCATCAATATTCCATTCGTAAGTTTTATCAGCTGAATAAGAGGATTGAGATTGGAAGATCTTTTCTTCGAATTGTAAATCAGGGGGGGTAGGTTTTGAATACCAATTTCTTGTAAAGCTCATTGGATTGGGTTTAGATTCAAGACCAGCAAGTTTGAAATGATTCTGGTGGAAATTCTTTTCGAGTAAATCAATGTTTCGTACAGTTGAAGAATCACTTTCGGATGAGGCTTCATCTGTAGTTTGAATAAAACCATCTTCTTCCTCTTTGTTGGTCAAAGCATTAGAGGATTTTTCTGGTTTACTAGAGGAGGGTTTTTCAATCTTAATATTTTTAAGCATTTGATTAATTTGATCAAGGGTTCGGGCTTGTTTGGTTTTGGGATCAAAGATTGGCCTTTTTCTGTTAAAACAAGCAAAGAATTTTCAATAGACTGAGAAACAGGTTTTGAAGATTGGATAGAAATTGGATTTTCTATCTTTTCTTCGATTCTATCCAGTTGTTGTCCTATGGTTTGGAGATAAGTATTAGAAAAATTATTCTGTTGGATAATTTTCTTAGTTTCAGACAAAACTGTGTTAGTTTCACGATCATTGGACTCAGCATTAGGTGCTTTGAAAGGTGAAGCAGTTAAATCAACACCTAAATGGGAAATAATAATTGCCTCTGAAGGAGGGTGACTGGACTTAACAACAGTCCTTCATTCTTCCTTGACGAAATCAGTTTTTAAAACATTCAAACTATTTTTGGAAACATAGTAATTTTCAAAGAAATCAAAGAAGAGAATATGTTTTTGTTTGGTATTCATCTCTTCTTTTCATTTGCGTTTAACACGTGATTTTTCAAGATCAGAAAAAGTCGCATGATAAGTTTTTCTCTTATCACGGTTTTCTTTTGAATTGTAATCTTTGAACAAAGAAATTAGATCTATCTCAAAATAATTTCTATTAATGACATTAAGCTGACTAGGTAAAGGAGCAATAGAAGCAGCCATATCTGAAGCTGTAGGAGACAATGTTGAAGCATCTTCATCATCCTTATTAGCTTCTTCCTTTATGGATTTGCCTTTAGATGTTTCAACAGCTTTGGCTGAATAAAAGGCAGAGGTAATTTGAGAGGACGTAGAAAGCCCTCTCATTTTTAAATCAGAATTATTTAAAACAGGTTGAGCAACTTTTGCAGAATCCTTAAGAAAGATATTGAGATTTTGATCTCTTCTTTCACAGTCTTCTGCTGCAGGATTAAAAGAAGATCTAGATCCAGCAAAAGAGTTTCTTCTGAAACTTGTCGCCGGAGTATGATCAAAGCTAATTTTGACAGTACCATCTAAATATTGTTGAATATAATCAAGATCAGGTTTGGTAGTTAAGATGGGAGCAGGTGAAACTTCTTGGTTTAGGATCCATTCATTAGGAAGAGAAATATCTTTCCAATGAATCATTGTTGGAACCTTCATGTTAGCATCAGGGGTAGAACTTTGGATTAACAAAGTTTTTCCTCTTGTAGATTTTAGAACAGTTTTGGGATTTAGAGTTGATTTTAAAACCCTGTAATAAATTCGGTAAATAACAGCAAGGGGTTTGCTTCCTTTGACCATATCATAACCAGAGGTAGCAATGTCTAAAGTTAAAGCTTTTAGAATATTTGGATCATTCAAAGCAAATGGTAAGTCAGGAAAACAATCAAAGTAAACAGGACCATTGAACAAAGAAGATTGAATCATACCAAGAATGCTATATATGACACAATCTTAATCATCAAACCAAAATAAGTTTTATATGTTCGTGCATTACAGATTTTTTCTAGCTCAAAGATATAAAATGCATGTCAACATTAATTAATAGTTTAGGGTGCAAAATGTAAATTACATCTATTAATTAGAGTGTGAAATGTATTTTCCCTTCTTTTCTCTTTATGAAATGGAGGATAATTTACTTTTTTAATACCTTATATCCAAACAGAGAAATTGATAAAAACATGAGATAGGGATTGACAAGAGCCAAAGCAACAGAAAACATTTGGGTGAAGAAGCATAATATCATGGTCATTCTACAGAGAAATAGTTTTTGTTAGTCGAAGTAAATCAAAGGGGAAAAATAATAATTATAATTTATTACGTGTTTTTTAAGGGGCCAACGCTTTACGGTCTAAAAACATCAGGAGAAAGTAGACTGATCCGAAGCAAATAGTTCAAGACTTCATGCTCTATATAAAGGTGTGCTCAAACATCATGAGTTCTGCAGAATTCTAAAAACTTCTCTATATTTGTAAAACTCTTGTACTCAAAGATATTCAAGCTGTGACTTTCGCCCAAAGTTCCAACTTGTAATTAAGTCTTTTCATTTATCAGTTCCAAAACTATATATTTCCTCAAATCTTATTATCTTTTTGCTTGTTTTCTTATGTTATGGTATGGTTTACATTTTGAATCCTCCGTAATAATACTCCAACTGATACGAGAGTAAAGACCTAATACTTATGGTGACAAAATTTGGCTTAAATAGGCCAATTGATCTGTTCAAAACAATTATAAACATGTCAATATCTTGTCTACGCGTGCTTCACTTGAACAATCTGTATAATTAAACAATTTTCTTTAACTATAATTAAAAGAGATTTAAAGCTCTAAGACCAGGTTAGTATTTTTTTATTTTCTTGAAACTCTCAGTAATTTAATGTTAGTACGTTGGAATGGATTCGTGGAATATGGTTTTTTATTTATTTATTTAGATGAATTTTATGTGATAATAATTCCATTTTGCTTGGATATTTATATTAGCGTTGAGAAGTTGGAAATGGGTACTAATTTTGGTTATGGGCATCCATCTTCAAATTGATTTTGCTGCTGATCTAGTTTTGAATACGTACATATATTTTGATACAAGTTATGTTTTTTTAAGATATAAAATTATGTTAATAAGTTCAATTCAATCCATTTAAATAAGAATTCAAAATGGATTCAAAATGTTTTTAAAATTATGTTTTTCTTTTTTTCCCCCAAGGAAGAGGACAGTATTGCTTAATTCCTTCTAAAGAGCCAAGTAAGATTTTTTCCGATAATTTTACAAATTGACAAAAATATCCATCATTTCTGGTGAAAATCATAGCCGCTAATTTGACAAAATTTTGTCACAAAAAAGTCTATCAAAATTTATTTTTTCTAGCAATGGATATTCACCACAAATAATCTATTTTTCGCCGCAAATACTTTTGTCTTTTCTAGAATAATTTCGCATTTTGGAACCAACAAAATTTATTCCTAGTGTGTAGTTGTTTTTTTTTTCTGATATTTATTTCTTTTATGATAGGTAATTGCTTACTAATAAATTTAAATAAGATAAATTTGGGGAAATTTGTATTTGTTTGCCAATATCATTCAAATTACCTCAATGTACATATTAGAAATTCACCACTTTTTCGTCTTAAGTTTTACACAATACCATCTAACATAACACAATGGAATGTAAATTTACAAGTGGAATTCTTTCTTCATGGGTTCAGCTTTGATTCCATCTTTGACAACTTTTGAAATGTTTTTGCTCTTTATTTCTTGATACCTTAGTTCAATTCTATGAGAAACAAGAATACAAAACAGATCATGAGGTTTTGGATTTATATCTAGATACTAAACATGCCTAGTGAAAGAAACAGAATTATGAACTAAACAAACCTAAAAAAAACAAAGAGAACACACCAAAAAATATAGATTCTAATGTTAGGATTATTTTATGCAAAATTTTTATAAATATTCTAACACTTCGATTCTTCATAATGAAATATCTATACATGCTCAACTTCCACGAAGAACTCTCGTTCTATCTACTTCCTTCCAGGCCAATCTTCAACCCAACACACATAAAGTCAAACATATTCCTAATTTTGACCATGTTTTTTCACATAGCCCTACACTTGAATGCAGCTTCTACGATGGGATGGTGGAGGTCCTATACATGTGAAGAGAGATTTTATAGCTCATCTCTCACTATTTTGATCGGTATATTTGTGATGTTATGTTTGGTCATCAAGAAACAAAGAAAGGCTACAGCAACTCCATTGCCACCAGGTCCCTATGGCTTGCCAATAGTCGGGTACCTTCCGTTTGTAGGTACAGAACTTCATACAAAATTTGAGCAACTGTGTGGGATCTATGGCCCCATTTATAAGATTTGGCTTGCAAATAAATTGTGCATTTTTATCAGCTCACCCTCGCTAGTTAAAGAAGTTGTTCGTGACCAAGACGCAATATTTTCCAATCGTGATGCTAACATAGTTGCACGTACTCTCACATATGGTGGAGTTGATGTTGCTTTTTCCCCGAATGGTCCTGACTGGAAGATGTTGCGGAAGATATTTGTGAGAGAGATGTTAAGTCCAGCAAATCTTGATTGTAACTACGCTTTAGGAGAGAAGAGGTAAGGAACACTATTAAAAATGTGTATGACAAAATAGGCACCCCCATAGATTTTGGGGGTCTGCGTTTGTAACGGTGATCAATGCCATCATGAACATGTTGTGGGGTGGCACGCTACGTGGAGAGGAAGGGGCTAAGTTTGGAGTAGAGTTTAAGCATATCTTTGGGGAATTAGTGATGATTATTGGAAAACCAAATGTTTTGGACCTTTTCCCTGCTTTAGCAAGTTTTGACTTACAAGGGATCAAAAGGAAAGCAAAGAGAATTTCTGAAACCATTGACAAAGTACTTGATTATGCCATTGACAAACAGATCAAGAGTTTAGCCAAAGCCAAAGAAGAGGGAACGACAAAGACAGGACAAAAGGACTTTTTGCAAGTTCTCTTGGAACTAAGGGAGCAGGAGGACGGTGCACCATCAATGAGCATGACCCAACTCAAGGCTGTGGTTTGTGTGTGTGTGTGTGTGTGTGTGTGTGTGTGTGTGTGTGTCTGCCTTTTTACTTTTGTATTTCATTAGTACTTTAGAGCTGAACACGAGGGGTTGAGTTTGCCATTTATAACTTTAACTAATTCATGGACATCCAAACTTTATTTTGGTTTGTTTGTTTTTGTTTTTCAATTGAGTGGATCACCTTACTCTTGTTTAAATAGGATGTGGTGGTGGCTGGATCCGACACCACAACAACCATGTTAGAATGGGTGATGGCAAGGTTGTTGTAGCATCCAGAGATAATGAGAAAGGTGACTGAAGAATTAACAGAAATCATGGGATTGGGCAACTTAGTTGAAGAATCTCATTTGCCCAAATTACATTATTTAGAAGCGATTATTAAAGAGACGTTCCGTTTGCACCCATCTAGTCCTTTCCTAATAGTTCGTACTCCAAGTGAATCTAGTATCATTGGAGGGTACCATATACCCAAAGGTTCTAGTATTTTCCTACATGCTTGGTCTATACAAAGGGATCCAAAGTATTGGGACAATCCATTGGAATTTAAACCTGAGAGGTTTCTAAATGATGCTTATGGTAGGTTTGATTATTCGGGCAACAATTTTAAGTATCTTCCATTTGGATCAGGGAGAAGAATATGCGCAGGGCTTACACTAGGGGAAAGGACACTCAAATACATCTTGCTTCATTTTTGCATTCCTATGAGTGGAAATTGCCACATGGTTCAGAGATAGAATTTTCTAACATTTTCGGTGTTACTACCAAGAAGAAGAATCCAACCATTGCAATTCTGACCCCAAGGTTATCCAAGTCTGAGCTCTACATAGAATAGTACAATGAGAGAAATATACTCTATTGCTTTCCATACCAGTACCTTGTATAAGGCATGTTTATGCACAATAACTAGGAGGTTTTGATGCTTTTCACTTCCTACAATATAGACAAAGTAATGATGGTTTCCAAATAATGTCATTTTGCTTGTCTGCAAAGAGGCTAATAAGTACACTCACCTGTATCTAGTTTTGCACAATTATTGGCCTATGAATAAAATCTTACTTTGGTGTTTCCTTTTCTTCTTCTTTTGCCCGTCTGGCTTGGTTTTATAGTAAATAAAGTTTTTTTAGGTGTTTTGTATTGTAATATTCATGTAAATGAAGTCTGCATGATCATCTTCGTCGATTCTAAAACATTGACACAGATAAAGCATCTCCATGATTTTTTTCCCTTTATTATGCCAAAATGCACAGTGCAGTCTACCAATCATGCGTTAAGATACACACCTTTAGAAATGGAATTGTTTTTACCCTAAAGCAAAATAGCCAAAACTTTGGTTAGTTGTATAAAGAGAGAGCAATAAGAGTAGAGAGTATCATGGCTAGTACTAGGAAACCTTCACTATCAGAACCTCAATTCCAAGTCAGCAAGCTGTGTTCTCTATTCATTCATTAATTATATTTTATTTTTCAATTGGCAAAAAGGAATTTGTTTCTTTCATTAGTTGCCAACAACTTCTTTTACGGCATCCCAAATATTCAGCTAATCAATGTTAGAGATTGTTGAGAAAATATCAACCACACAAAATAATGCGTAGCATATGTTATTAATATAGGAACTTTACAGAGTTCTATTAAGACTCTGTTACAATGGAAGCACTCGGGGAAAACATAACAAAGTCTAATTGATCATATTTTCTAAATAGGATCATAAATCTAAACCGCTTAGTCAACCTAATCTGAAATTTTTGAATTAACCGACCCGAAGTGAAACAGAAGGAAATGGAAGAATTTCGTTTGAGTTTTGAAATGATTCGGCTAAATTGGTTAATACTTGTTAACTGAATTTGACGACCAAACATCACCATTTTAGTCATTTACTCAAATTTCTTCCTTCCAGACTTCCAGCAGACACTCAGTCCTCTCCCTCATGATTCTCTCAGTCTACACTTAGCCCTCTCACTCTTACTTTTACTCGCTCACACTCTTTCTCACTCTCCTCTCCCTTGTTGCAAACAGTCTCCTTTCCCTTGGCCCTTGCAAGACTCAATCGAAGCTCACTTGCCTTACTAGCTCTTTCTTTGTGTTAGAGGCCCACTCCTTATCACAGATCGTAGCTCCTTGCACAGATTGCAGCTTACTCGATATCTAACTCTCTCGCTCTCTTTGTATCTCGGTCTCTCAATCTCTCTCTCTCTAATCGAAGATGGATGATCTAAACCGTTAGGGTTCTTGAGTTTAATATATTGAAGAGCTCCATTTTTTCTAATTAATGAGACTAAACTAATAATGCATGTACAAATTAAAGCTACCCCCCTCTCTAGTCTCAATAGTGCATCTACAAAAGTCCAAGAATTAAAAATACCATGCATTTTAATGGGTCCACTAGTGCATTTTAGGTCGATTTTGTGCCATTAAAAATTTATCGAGAATTGGTTAGAAGGATTTTTATTTTTTTTGTATATAATGGTAATCAAAATTTTTTCTTCTAGTATACTTATAAAAATAAAAAGTTTAAAAAAAAATCGGGTCAGAATACTGATACTCTTAAAAGGTACCCATAAGTAATTAATCAAGTAAAAAGAAACCAGCTTTTTCAGTTCAAGTTAGAACATGTTTTTTTCTAGTCAAGTGAATATTCCTACTTTTAAATTTTGATGACTTATCACAATCGGATTCTTTATCCTAGCACAAGTCCAATGAAGTGGAAACTACATTGAGCTTGGAATGGATTGTTGTAAAGTTTGATGAAGAAAAGGGCTTGGTAAAAATATATGCTAGGAGATAGAAACTTGGTCTCAGTGAGTTTCTTGGCAACCATGCCTTGATAAAGTGAAAATCAATTTCTACATGCTTTGTACGAGCATGGAAAACTAGATTTGTTGACAAATACGTTGCATGCTCTTATGTTGTCACACCATAAGATAGGGGATTGTGAGAATTTAATACCAAGTTCCTGGAATAAGGATTGAAGCCAATGATTTTCAGCTGTTATATTGGCCAACACCTTATACTCAGCCTCGGTGCTTAGCCAAGCCACTGTAACCTTCGTTTTGAAGTTCCCTAAAATCGAATTCTATTCTAAGAAAATACAAAATCCTTTAATTGATCATCTATCATCACTAGAGTCTGCCCAATCAGCATTTGAAAATGCTTGTAGAATAAAATTTATAGATTTTCAAATATAGAAACCATAGCTGATTGTCTATTTTAAATAACGAAGAAGATGCTACGTCGCCTGCCAATGGGAAAATTTTGGTTTGTGCATGAATTGAGATAATTTTTTGAATGTGAAAGCAATATATGGGCAAGCTACTAATAAGTATTGTAAGGCCCCAACTATGATACAAAACAAAGTAGTGTCACTGAAACCCTCACCATGAAAGGCACTTAGATCGGTGGGACCAGTTATTGGAGTGCCAAATAGCTTGGCCTCATGCACTTTTGTATTTTTTAGAAATAGAGTAATATATTATAATATATTATTATATTTATATTATATCATAATATACAACATATATTCAATAAGAAATGTTCGAATGTGAGCAAAAGAAATGTTCAAACGTAATTTTGCTCATGTTCAAACGTTTCTGTTCATGTTTGAACATTACTCGTACTAACATTCAAACGTTTAATGTATATAAGCTGAAAATTGAAACTTTTAATATCATTTTGATGTTTATCTCCACGTTTCACTGTCTCACGCCACCACTAAACTGTTGCCGTTGTCAAACCCCACCACAATTGTCACAAAAAAGTAGGCTTCCCTATTTTTTTCTTTTACAGGAATTTTTTACAAGTTTTCGTTTAAATTTTCTATAAACCAAAACTTAGTGGTGGGCGGATTTCCAACTCCATTTTCCAGCCACCACAAGTTACCATTGGTCAAATGGCCACCGTAGAAAAGCTTCTTAAAGTTTACACTTCATTTCTACAATGGCGTATGGCTACTTAGGTTGTCAAATGTGATTTTCAAGAATGGTTATTCCGTACCATAACATTTGAACTTTTCATCTAAACCTTTGAATGTATGACATTTCAAATACTTAGCCGTTTTGCCTTCCACATTTGAACGTGTATTTAGTATGTTCACATATACGTTCGAACATACTACTTTTTAATTTCATCATCATTTTGCCTTCCACGTTTGAACATGAATATTGTACGTTTGAACGTTAATTTTTATATTGGAATGCATAATGTTTGAACGTACCACAATTCAAATTCTAGTTGTTATGCCTTTAACCTTTGAACGTGTGTATTATATGTTTGAACGTTAAACATATACGTTCGAATGTTTTGTTTGAACATTCAAACATATGTTATATTATGTTCGAATGTTAATATAGAACAGTTTAAAATTACTACGACAGATGCATCAATTATAGTACTAATATCTTTTTTTCTTTTCTATTTTCAGGATATGACTCATCCTTTGCATACCAAGAAAAGGGAGAGGGAATGAGCCACTCAGAACCCTACTCAGATCGAGGCTCATACAGTTAATATATTTCTTTTCTATTTGATCTGAGTGTTGTTTACAAAATTCTATCATATTTTGTATTTTACTTTTAATATATGTAAGGAATAATATTATTTAATATATTTATTATTTTTTAACTTCAATTCTCAATCTTCTTTAATGTTAGATTTTTCAACTTTCATATTAAATCACTGCATTTCAAATATATATAAATATATATTTATGATAAATATATATTACAATTTTTTAGACTTGTTCACAAATTATGCACTATAAGAACCACATAATTTTTAAATTAGAGTCATATTTAATTTAAATATAAAATTAACATTCGAACGTTAATAACTAACATTCAAACGTTGGCGCCAAATATTTCACGTTTGCACATAAGTAGCCTCAATGTTTGAACGTCTATGTGATGCTCGAACATAAATTTTCCCTCCATTTGAACGTCAAAAAAATCTCATCTATCTTTAGTGATGGTTTTCAAAAACCGTTACAGAAAATGCTTTTTAGTGATGGTTTGGACTGTCATAATTTCTCGACTGTCACTGAAAAGCAATTTTGACATTATAGTGCCTAGCTTTGGCAACATTTTATGATGATTAGCTGTACTAAGATTATGCTACCATTTGGCTTGAACTCATATCATTATTATTAATGAATTGGAATGTTTTTAGTTATTCTAACATAAATTTTATTTTGTCACCCTTAATTCGCTTGGAATATTGCATTCTCCTAGTTACATGTATAGGATGTATGGCATGTTAACTGTCATGTATGGGGGTATGTAACCTTGTGTTACAGGTCCCAACACTCTTAGTCTTCATTCCATCCCAAGCAGAGGTTGGGGTTGTCACACCTCGTGACTCCAAGCGAAGACATCCCGGTGCTCCATAAGGAGCTATTGCATGACACCCCTCATTTCAAGAGTCACCCTGGTGCCGATCCTAGTGGTGGCTTCCAAGCAGCTCAAGTCCAAAAAGACCAACTCTAGCAGCTTGTTTGGCTCCACTTTCCTAAGCGCTTACTCATCCTGGATCTCACTATCTGCCGAGATGCACTCAGTCAAAGGTGGAAGGATGTTCTGCAAGTTCTTCATTTCTTCCTCTGTGTCGCCTCCCCCTCCAGCATTCCTAGAGCCTTTGCATTTGTTGTTGCTTCGCTCTATGTCATTTTCGGCTCATTGCTGGCCCCTCCGAGCGCCTCATTCTCCTTCCTTACTAGTTGTTCCATTGCTGCTAGTCTTGCTTCCATGTTTGTCGACGTCACTTCTTATTGTCCCCAAGTTGTCTAAGAACGGGTTGTCTTAGGCATACGAAGGACGTCTGAAGTCTACAGAGATCCCACAAATGATGCCATTGTTAACGTCATGTTTCATACAACTTTGGGCCATGCTCCAACAACTTGGGTCTTCAAACTCTCACTTGCACACTTAGAGAAAACACAGAGAGCCGGGAGCATTGGTGGAGGCCGGAAAGTCTCTGATACTTAAGTTAGTGTCACCTTAATAGTTTGTGCAGAGATTAGAAGAATCAAAGAGAGTTCTTCATACCTAGGGATTGATTTTTATACTAGGTTTTGGGGGGTGGGCTGCCCATATCTTGTGTTAGGGGGATATGTCCCCTCAACTATTCCTTTGGTCATAATCCTTTAATGCAGCATGGCTCTTGGGGTGGTGCAATCAATGCAACATGGCTTCCTGTCTCTTTTGTCATGCAGGTGCACTCAGTCAGACTCCTCCTCACTTGTTGTCAAAAGATCAAGAGCTACCAGCTTTTCCCGTCTACCTACCTGCGTAGGCTCTCTAAGGCTAGATGTCATAGGGGGATGCCGAAGTGATGTGTCCCCTCCTTCCTTACATTTTGGAACTTCTCTTGTGATTTTGGCCATGGGCCAACCTCAGCTTCAAGGCTGAGGAATGGGCCAAGAGGCCTCCTAGCCGAGCCGAGCTTCTCATGTTTGGACTTGTCTTCTAAGCCTTCAACCCAAGAGGAAAAGTCCCCTTACAATATTCATTATTTTTTCCCCTTTGATTTACATTGATTAACAAAAAGTATTTCTCTCAAGAAGGACCATTATGATTCTTCACCCTAATTTTTTATGTTGGTTTGGCTCGTGTATCCATATCTCGTGTTTTTATCAATTTCTCTGTTTGGATATAAGGTAATAAAAAAGTGAATTATCCTCCATTTTGTAAAGAGAAAAGAAGGGAAAATACGTTTCACCCTCATATAATTAATAGATGTAATTTACATTTTGCACCCAAAACTATAGTTGATGTTGACATGCATTATATATCTTCTTGCTATAAAATATATATATATATATATATATATATATATATATATATATATATAAATATTTGTAATGCACGTATAAAACTTAGTTTGGTTTGATGATTAAGATTGTGTCATATATATTATCTATTTTAAATTTTTTACATATATCTTAATTATTATAATTGAGTATTATTTATTATTTTTTCCCCTTATAGGGTCTAATATTTTAGTTTCGATAATTGGGAGATTGAGGATGCAAACCTAATTTCGAAAAAAGAGAAAAATGTTAGAGAATATCATTTAATTTTTTGATTTATTAAGATTTGATCGATGATTATCAAAATTGTGTCAAGTCATCTATCTCTATAATTAGATAGAATATAATAAAATAATTGTTATCCTTTTTAATAGAAGTCAAACTGTTTCAATATTTTTATTTGTCAGATGAAGAAATTAAGATGAAAACCACATTTTTGAAAGGAAAAAAATGTGCTGCAGTTGAGAACAACTTGTACTGTTATCCACTCAGTAACATATCCCAAATAGATAATGATCTCAGTTTTTTGGACAACGAACATGATGGCGAAGAAAGCAATGATCTCTTATCCAGCTAGTGGCCGAATATAGAAAATTTTGAGGATGTTGACTGCTAACGCCCATCTTTGTGGTGGGGCCTTTATAAAATAATTTTAAGAAAGATGATGGGAATTACCGTTCGTTTAAAACTTTTTTCCTTTCATGTCAGGATACAAAAGATTTCATGTTTATAAATTAAAACGTGTTTCTTAATTTGAAAAGAGTTACAGCGGTAAATATTAAATTTTATATTTAAAATTCATTCGTACAAAACATTGTGCCTAGGTTATTCGTCCTAACACGTACACGTACTGCTCATCTTGTCCCTAGGATGGCACACAAAAACTAAAATTAATCGAGGACTCGTAAGCATTACTTCATATAGTTAAAATAGATTAACATAGGTTTTCGGTCATGCATTCGTCACTCCATACATACTATACATAAGACATTCGTTCATTTAAAACATTTCGAGACGGAGTTTTTCTTGAAAATGATTTTCTTTTGTAAAATGTTTCTTTTCTTTCATAAAACATTTCCCCATGCCTCGTGCCTTCATTTCTTAAAGAGTCTGAGCATACATGAATTCTTTCTTAACATGCATACATTCTTTCTTATCACTTTTATTAGTCGTTACACACTGTTACGCCCTGTGTATTGGGGTTATTGGTCCTTTAGACCCAAACTCCACTCATGGCCACGGGTTAGGAATCCCTTTCCGTCAGGGTGCAGCACTAGGTACACTACCAGTACTACTTACCCAGCATTGCAATTTGCCCATTCATTTGGTACCCATTCATTCATCCATGTGGCCGTTACATATTTTCATACATTAAAACTTTCAGTCATTTCATTCATTCAGTCTTTTCTTTTAGTCCTTTCGGTCCTTTTCATTTGTTCTTTTCAGTCCATTCAGTTCATAAACATCATTTAAAAGCATAGACTTAAACCTCGACATTTAAAAGCAGTCTTTGAAATCATGACGTAAGCATAGTTTAAAACATGAATCCATGGCATCCTTAAACATCATCTTTCAACGCATCATTTAAAACATTATCTTTCATAGGGTCATTTTAAAACTTCAATTTATAGGGACATTTTAACACATTTTATTCACGTCCTTTAAAACACTACTTAAAGCATGAGGCATTAGCCTCGCATTTCATTTCGTGAAAATATATCAAATACTTACTACATATAACATCCATTCACATACATTCATTTAATACTTTAGGGTGCATAAAAAGGGGCTACCAACAAGGGCTGTTACATGCATATACTTAATACTTTGGGGTGTATAAAAAAGGGCTGCCAACAAGGGCCGTTACATACATATACTTGAAAACTTATACCTAGCATTCTTTCTTAAAACATCATTCGTGTCCTTTCGTAAAGGAAAAGCATTCCATTTTCATTTTCATATCTTTTAGAAAACTTTAAAGAATATGAATATAATACTTACCTGGACTCTATGCCATACTCATTTCATGCAGTTCATTCATGTGCGTGTCAGATGACAACCTACATGCATACACATAACCTTAACGTCATTCTCAATCTAGTACATAAGCAACTAAACTAGAAATAGAACTACATCTCGCTTGGAAATGCTCTCCTTCTATCTCGTTCCCTTACGTGTCCCTTACCATGCTAAAACCTTTGGGACCACTTACAGTCACTACCTCTTCCAAACTCAACGTTCTACCTCAAGTGCTCATCTCCATGATTTACTTTAGAGTTAAAACACTAAGACCTTCGTCTTACTCTCCCGTTAACCTCATTCCAATGCATGACTCAGACCGACTAAGTCACGCATCTCAATCATAGATGGTACACCCGTCACTTCCTTCACGCATCCTAGCACACACTAAATCCTCATTCCCACCCATACATGCCATATGACTTTAAGCCAACTCTGAGACTTAAACATCGTGTAACCATGCTTAGAACAAATTACCCATTATATATGGTAAATCTATCTAGTACACGTGTCTCACCAGATGCACATGTACTTTACCCCCTTATCACCTAAGATCAACTTATATCCCGTTGAACGCCTGCTTGTATAAATAAACTCCATACTCTGATACCAACTTCTACTCAAACCCGGTTAGCAGGACCTTCCTACTTCCAGGCCCTTTACAAGTTCATCCCAATACTTACACGACAAGACCCCATTCACACTATACCCCCATCTCGTCACGTAGCTCGAGACTAACCTCAAGCCACACCGTGACACCCATCACTATGACAGGGTCACTTCACGACTACTTCGGGACACTGTTCCATAGTTTCCAACACTACCCACACGTTCTACGCTCCTCAGCTACACCATCCAACCTTTGTGACATGCCATCTAATGCATCACGACTTCACTACACGAAGTACACTTCACGCGAACTCCCTTCCATTCATACTATGCCGCACACTACTACGACACATGCCACACAGTGCATTGCTACACAACATGGAATACACGCCACACGTACTCCTTCACAACACCACACTACACCACATCACTACTACAGCACATACTTCACACCCACACTTCATAGCACAGTCCACAACACTACATAGCACACCACATAACTACGCCCAACACTTTACTACACAGCGAACTCCACAAGCAACCAACTAACTTCCAACATAAATAATGAGGGAGAGAGGGTTATACCATCGTCGAGCTTAACCCATGCGTTACTCGCTGTCCAGCATGGCCAGTGGCGTCAGAAGCCACTAGCTTGGGCGGTAGTGGTCACCGTTGTGGTCACTGACGTGACCTTGGAACGGGGGTGACCTTGGAACGGGGCTACTTTGGGTGGACAGATCTAGGGTTTTGGCTACTAGATCTAGGTTGTACGAGGGTGGCCAACATGGTGGGAGTTCATGGGTGGCGGATAGCCACATACAGTGGTTGTTCACGATGGCGGTTAGCCACATACATTGGTTGTTCACGGTGGTTGGGGGTTGTTTGGGCGTGCAGTTGGTGGATCTGGAATGGGTGGCCATGGGGAGGCTCATGGTGGTCTCGGAATGATGATGAGAGGTGGAGCACAGAGGCATCTAGCCGTGAACAGTGGGTCCGAAAGGGATAAAGAGGAGCTGCATGAGGGGAAGGCCAAATCGGGGGCATGGGCAGTTAAGGGTGGCCAGTGTGTACTTGTGACACTGTCAGAGCGGCGGGGCTGCAGCAACGGTGCTGGCCGTGCAATAGGAAGAACCGTGCGTGAAGGCTTCATGCAATGGAGAGGGAGAGGAGGCTATAGGGCTTTGGGTCAAGGGGAGGAGGAAGAGGGTGGTCCTAAGGAGGTCATGGTGGGGCGCAGCAGGGAGCCCAATCGACGGAGGTGCCATTTGGCGGCGCATGGTGGAGAGAAATGGGTCTTTACCCATTTCGAAAAGGAGGGAGGAGAAGAGAGAAAGAGCTGCACCATAAGGGGTTGGGTTTATTGCGGTGGTCACCAATGACTACTAGAGGTGCACTAGTGGCCGAGGACAAAGGGCTGGAGAAGCAGATTGGATGAGAGGGGGAGGGGCTTCCATCAAGTATAAGGGGAGAGGGAGGAGAGAGGGAAAGGGAAAAGTGAAGAAAAATGCAGAGGACTTGGGTATTTAATCTAGACTCTTCATTTTGGGATCTTCAAAACGATCTAACGATGAGGAATTAAAACACCGATTTAGCTTAAAAACATTGAGAGGAATTAAGATATAATATTATTTAACTAAACTTTAGTTTATAAAATATAATCTTCATCCTTAATTAAATGATGAAGTTTTATTAATTACTTTTAAAAATTACTTTTAAAAGAATAAAACCATATAATTAATTTAGAGTTTTCGACATAATTTAAATCTCATAATATTTTTAAATGATTAAAATCATTTAAGTAAAATAATTTTTCACAATTATAATATTTTTGGAACTCTTCAAAAATATTATAATTATCTTATTTAATATCAAGCTTGTTCCAATAATATTAGATATACCCCATATAAATATTTCTAGAATATTTAAAATATTCTAATGATTTAAAACACTGGACTTACTTTAAAATTACTTGATATCTTTAAAAACACGCTATCGAGATTCGACATACAGAACAAGACTTGTGACCATAAGAGAGAATGAGCAGGATATTACACGACATGATATTTAGAAGTTGTGATTCAATTTTTGTGCTGGGGTCACATTTTTTTTTTCTCCTAAGCAAGCATGAATATATATATATATATATTAAAAAAATTGAATTACAAATATATCAAGGAAAATCCTTTCTGCTATCAATAAGCAAAATACTAAAAGGAATGATATCTACTGGAATGCTATCAAACAAAAAATTTGTAGCTGCCCATTGCGCAACTAAGTGTGCAAGTCGATTTTGTGATAGATCAATTTTGTTATATCTCCATTCAGGGTGAAAGTGCAAAGAATATGCAATGTCGTCTAAGATGGTGGATATTTGCCAAACCACTTCCGATTTGGAGATAGAAGAGATAACCAACTGAGAGTCCCCAACTAAAGTGGTTGAATGAGAGTTAATAAATTCTGCCATTTTAAAAGCCAATTTTGCCGCAAGAGCCTCTACCAACACGGGAATAGTAATAGGGTTTTCCTCTATCCAGATTAGAATGACTTCCCATTTCAAATTTCTGCTTACTGTCGAGGCCAAAGAGAATGAGTTTCTAACCACTGCATCAAAAGATATACAAATTTGGTTTAGAGTGGGATTCTTCCATTTCTACTCTAATTTGATGCTTCTTCTTTTTTTCCAAGCTGTAGATTTTCTTCATAAGAGAAATTTAGCTGCTATGATAACTTTTGGGAAGATAAATCTTTTTGGTTGTGTACCAATTCATTTCGGAGCTTCCAAATAAAATCTAAAAAAGGCCTGCAAAAACTTTGAATGGATGTTCTTCTTGTGAGGTTAGACCTAGTCTGTGCATTGGGTTTAAGATGAAACGCAGTCAATCCTTCATTAAAGTTAAACCCATGGAAGTGAGATTCAATGGACATTTGCTCTGACTCCAAAGTATTATATGGGGCATTCTACAATGTGAATGATTGTGGGGCATTCTACCCCAATTCTAGATATTTGCGCTGGGGTCACTTAGTAATGGAGAAAGGAAAAAAATGTGAATCATGTTGTAGTCTTTTTTTTTTTTTTTAAATGAACCTCTGTAACCTTTCATTAAACTTTCTGAATTACATCTTTGTCACTATTTAGAACTCCCACAATAAATTCTAGGACCTCCTCAATCCATACTCTTTCTTCCTCCATAACTATAGCTTTTTTAGCTAAACTATGTGCTGCCATATTCTTGGCTCTAGGTACAAACTGTATAGACCAATTTGGTCTACTACTGAAGTAAAATCTAATGTCTTCCACTATAGGACTAAAATTGAAACAAGCATCCTCATCGCCATTCACAACAAGAATCACTATCTTTGCATCCCCTTCAAAAGTGGCCCTTTGTATGTTAAGTTCTGCACATATCTCTGCTGCTTTTCTCAGTGCTATGCTTTCTGCTACTGTTGCTTCGATCACGTTAGGCTTTTGATCACACACTGTTACCATAGCCTCACCTTGTTCATCCCTTATCATAATCCCTATTCCCATTCTCTTCCCCTTCAGATCCATAGATGCATCCCAATTTACCTTTACATATCCCCTTTCTAGTTTCTCCGATCTTACCATTTCTATGTTTATTTTCTACACTACACCTCTTTGAGTTAAAGCCACTTGTGAGTCACGAAATTCATGCAAAGCTGCCTTTGTAGCACTAAATGAATTCTTTGGACAAGCCATTCTCTTTTCAAAAATCCAGTCATTTCTCCTCAGCCACACTTTTCTCAGTAAAACTGCCATCTCCTCCAACTAGTTCTTATTTAGCCTGTCCATAAGTTTCTCCCAAAGGGACATAAAATTTGGCTCAGATCTGGCCCACTTTTTGACACAACTTTCATCATTTCCCCACAGGTTGTTAGCTGCTGGGCATTCCCATAACACATGCATAATTGTTTCTTCTTCTGCCTCACACATAGGACAGCTTTTTTCTTCAATAACCTTCCTCTTATACAGCTTTTGTGGGTAGCAAATTATTTGCAGCTCTCCATATGAATAGTTTTGTCACTCCTGGTACCTTCAGCTCCCAAATTCTGTTCCACCTATCATCCTTCCTCTCTTCTACTGAACTTTCTCCTTGATTCCTTTCCCTTAGTTCCAGAAGTAAGAAATAAGCACTTCTAACTGAGAAAATTCCTTTTTGAGATGGACCCCAAATCAGCTTGTCCTTTGTTCCTCTACTGCTCAAAGGTGCACTAAGTATTTTTTCAGCTTCCTCTGGTACAAAAATTGCTCGAATCTTGGCTTCATCCCATTCACCTTTTTGCACATTAATCAGCTCCTCAACTTTAGCATCTTCTTTCAGTAACTTCACTAGGGATTGAACAGCATAAGAGATAGGGCTTGGCACCCACTTTGACCCCCATATTTTAATCTCCTTCCCATCCCCTACTGTCCATCTCACCCTTTCTTTCAAAAGGTTTCTAGCTGACCATATGCTTCTCCATAGTAGGGATGGTTGTGATCCCAACTTTACCTCCATAAAACTCTCTTTTCTGAAATATTTCTCTTTGAAAATTACTGTTGCCAGGTTAAGGGGATACTTTAGAATCCTCCATCCTTGTTTAGCAAGGAGAGCTGTGTTAAAGCTTTCCAAGTCCCTAAAGCCCATGCCCCCTTTTCCTTTCTGCACACTCAGCCTTTCCCACTTCCTCCATATCATTCCTCTTCCCTCCTGCTGTTTTCCCCACCAGAACTTAGAAAACATCCCATTAATATCCTTGCATAGTCTACTCGGGAGTTTAAAAACCCCCATGGTATAGGTTGGGATGGATTGCAGGACAGCTTTAATAAGGACCTCTTTCCCAGCTTGGGATAGAAACTTATTTTCCCAACTAACTATTTTCTGCCAAATCCTTTCCTTTAAACTTCTAAAAGTGTTAAACTTTGACCTTCCTACAATAGCAGGAAGGCCTAAGTATTTTTCATATGTTCCACACACAAAATTCTGGCCAACTTCCTTTATAGCTTGTTTGTCAACAGGATGAGAGTTTTTGCTGAAAAATACTGCAGTTTTTTCTTTATTAAGAAATTGCCCTGATGCCTTTTCATATACTTGCAAAGCCCCTTGAATTCTCCTCCATTCTTCAATTTTTGTCCTGCCAAATAAGATGCAATCATCTGCAAAAAGCATATGATTGATGCTTGTCCCTCCTCTAGCCACTTGCACCCCTTTTATCATTTGCCTCTTCTCATAATAATCCAACAGACTACTTAATCCCTCAGCACAAACAATGAACAAATAGGGTGACAAAGGATCCCCTTGTCTCAACCCTCTTGAAGGCCAAAATTTTTTACCAGGGGTATCATTGATTAGCACAGAATATGAAGCTGTTTTAACACACTTCATCACTAAATCCACCCATTGAGTGCAGAACCCAAGCTTAAACAACACAGCCTCCAAAAACTGCCATTCAACTTGATCATAGGCCTTAAACATGTCTAGCTTCATGGCCATGCTTCCCACTTTCCCCTTCTTTCTATTTCTCATTGAGTGTAGTAGCTCGTAAGCTACCATAATATTGTCATTAATCAGTCTACCCGGCAGGAAGGCACTTTGTTTTGGAGAAATTATCTCGGCTAGAGCACCTTTGAACATGTTTGTGATGGTTTTAGAGATTATCTTGTACAAGACATTGCACAGACTGATGGGTCTGTACTCTGTCACTTTTCTAAGGGATTTGGTCTTGGGGATCAAGGCAAGATAGGTATAATTGAGGTTAGGGTCCAAAGGGCTACCATTCAGGATTGCCAAGGCTACTTTGATAACTTCTTCTGATACTATGCCCCAGTGGTTTTGATAAAAGCACGGTCCAAACCCATCTAGGCCTGGTGCTTTCAAAGGTGCCATCTGTTTCACTGCTTTCTCCACTTCTACTGCTGTGAACCTTCTTGTCAACCTCCCGTTCATCCCCTCAGTAACTCTTCTGTCCATACCTACCAAGCAAGAATCAATTTCAACCTTGCTTGGCTGTGTAGACTGAAAAACATTGCCAAAATACTTCCTGAAAGCTTCTTCCACCTGAATGTATCCACAAGCCATATTGTTGCTCTCATCTTCCTCTTCCTTAATGAAGTTTCTTTTTCTCCTTTGATTAGCACATGCATGGAAATACTTTGTATTTCTATCTCCATGCTTGTTCCAGTTTGTTTTTGCCCTTTGTTTCCACTAGAGGTCCTCTTTTTCTAACAAGGCATGCAGTTCTATAGTTATTTTCCTTATCTCCTCCATGTTTTCACTGCTTTCCTAAGCTTGTAATCTCTGTAAAAGCTTTGTTTTTTCTTCCACTTCTTTCCCATTCCTCTGTTTCTTCATCTTACTCTAGACCTAGAAGGCCCTTCTACTATTATTCAGCAAGCCTATGACATTTTGGTTCGGTGATCCATTATTACCCCAAACTCTTCTTAACACCATCTCACATTCCTCCTCTAAAGCCCAACTTGCCTCATATTTAAAGTTTTTTGCCTTCTGCCTACCTTGAGTCTCTCCCCTTTTATCTTGTTTAAGCAAGTGGACTAACAGTGGCTTATGATCCGAGGTTCTGGCCACCAACACATCCACCTAGGCCTCATTGTACATATCCATCCATTTGGAGTTTGCCACAGCTATATCCAATCTTTCTTTTGTAAAGGTTGAATTAGCATGTGAATTACTCCACCTGTACTTTTCTCCCCTCCATCCCAAATCATGCAAATCACCCTCACTCATCACTTCTCTAAACAGCTCCATTTGGCTCTCGAGCCTAGCCTTCCCTCCCCACTTCTCATCTTCTGTCAATATTTCATTAAAGTCCCCTACTATCATCCACCCCTCATCACCCTTTGGTTTCAAACTTTTAAGCATTAACCATGTATCTTTCCTTTTTGCAATTTCAGGTGCCCCATAGAAGCATGTAAGCAGCCATTTACTCTTCCCCTCCTCTATCACCCAGGCACTAATGTGCCTTTGTGAGTAGTTTACAATTTCCAGTTTCAAACTTGAGTCCCATAACAGAATTAGACCACCCCCTTTTCCCACTGCCTCAACTGTAAAACACCCTTCACAACCTATCCTTCTCTTTATGCTTTCACTTTTTCATATATCTAAGCTTAGTTTCCATGATGAAAACTAAGTTGGGCTTATTTCTCTCTGCCATAGAGCAGAGGTCTTGAACTGTCCAAGGATTCCCCAATCCTCGGCAGTTCCAACTTAACATTTTCATAATGGTTGGCGGGGCTGAATCTCAGCTTCCGCCATTACAATAGGAACTTCAATTATACCACTCCACTTCCCTTTTTTATTAGCACCCGCACCTTTTTCCTCTCCCACTCCTCTCTTTTTTTTGGTTTTTTCCATTATAGGTGGTCTTTCTGTTTTGTGTTTTTATCGGGCCCTCCTCTTCCATACACCTATTTTTCCTTTCTTGCTTCTCTCTACCCTTTCACCCTCTTCCTTATTCAACAGTTCACTATCCACCTTCTTCCCCATGATCTCTAGCTGAACTTCAACTTCCTGTAACCCATTCTCCATCTTTTCTTCTTTGTCATTCAAAGTAATCACCATAGCTGTTGTTTCCTTTTCATTTCCCCCCTCAACATCACTACCCATGTCTAAATCCCCCCCATCCTCCCCCTCCTTTGTTTTTTCACTCCCCTTAGTCACACTCTTCTGCTCCTTCCCATTATTCCACATTCCTTCAATACTTCCTTCCCCATCCCTACTAACCTCTTCTTTGTTACTTCCCCTACTTCCCTCACCTTGATGTCTGTACTCCTTCTCCTTCCACCACTTATTCCCTTCTTCACTTCTCTTTGGTACATTCATAAAGAAGTTATTTCTGTAAACCTGCGTAGCCCTCAACCACTGGCCATACCGATTATCTCCCCCAGCCTGACTTCCCCCTTCTTTACACTCATCTTGCCCATGCTGAATACAACCACATAAGAAGCATATTCTGGGCATTTTTTCATAGCTAAAAGGAATCCATATGTCTTTGCCTTTAACCATCAGAGTTCTCCCTCTTGCTAGAGGTTGGTTAAGATCCATGTGAATCTGGACCCTCAAGAACTTCCCCCAACCACTATCATCTTCCTGCACATCCACTCTTTCCACTCTACCCACCGTGCTTCCAATCTGTTCTCCACGTACTTCCATCATACAAGACAGCGGCAAGTTATGAAACCTTACCCAAAAACTTTCAGAGTTGAAGTTCACTTGTTTTAATGGCGTAAAACCATCAAATTCCTTTAATACTAATAACTGGTTATCAAACAGCCATGGTCGGCCTGACCAAACCTTTTGTTTATCAGTAATATTGTCAAACACAATAGCAAAGATATTGGGACTCACCTCAGTGAACTAAGCTTGCTTGCTGATTCTCCAGACTTTGGCCAATGTGTTTTCCACCACCTCCTTGCTAATCAACCGATTTGAGCAGAATTTTCCGAGTAGAGTCCTCTGTTCTTTCATCAACAAATCACTCGGTACATCTTCATCAATCTCTATCACCATTTTTTCCTCGTCTCTCAGCTTCAGTTCCTTCCATTTTTCCTCCAAGTCTTCCATCCCTTTCGTCTCCTTCACTGCCTTTCAGAGAATAACCTGCCCCTTTCCGTCGTATCTTCCAGTACCCCTCCGCACCACAACCATACTCTGCTACCAGAGAAGCTTCCCGTATTGGTCTGGACCACCTCCAGATTCCTTTTCCATTATAACTGCCTTACTTTTCCTCCCACGCTTCCCACTCCTTTTTCAGAGAGAAAAAGAGCAACTCTAGTTCTTACCTTTTGAATAATTGCTATTCTGGTTTATTATGTTGTAGTCTTTGTCTGCGCTGGGAGTTGCATAAATTCTTTGTTCGTACTGGTTTGAATATTCATCGTCATGTGCTCATGTGCAGAGCCGAGATGCACGTACCACCAACCGCCCCGTGATCATTTCTCTAACTAAATAATAATAATAATAATAATAATAATAATAATAATACAAATATTAAATATCTTTTAAATATATCACTCATGTGTTTTTATTTTTTTATTTTTTTTTTTTATTTTTTTTTAATAGTTAATGAAGTAATTAGTAGTAAATTTATTATTAGTGTAATTATATTTTATTAAATATTTTTTAAATATATTTATATATTTTTTAAATTTAAAAAAATAAAAATATATATACTATTTTATTAATAATTACTTCCATAATCATAAAAAAATAGAACATAAAAAATAAAATAAATATCTAAACAATAATTTCGAGGGGGCAACTCAAGGGTCCAAGTATTATTTTCCTTGGTAATAATATTTGAAAAATAAAGGGATATTGGGTAGCATTAATTAGAGCCATTATAAAAATTATTTTGAAGAGTACTATTTTTTTTTTCTTTTTTTTTACCTTTTGTGTGTATGTTTTTTAAAATCTTGAGGTGTTTTTAGATGTATGTTTGGGAATAATAGTTCAAGACTTCAGGCTCTATATCAAGGCGTGCTCAAACAAGAGTTGTGCACATATAGTTCTAAAAACTTCTCCATATTTGTAAAACTCTTGAACTCAAAGATCAAGCTGTGACTTTCGTCCAAAGTTCCAACTTGTAAGTCTATTCACTTCTATTCATTTATCAGTTCCAATACTATTTCCTCAAATCCCATTACCTTTTTGCTTGTTTTCTTATGTTATGGAATGGTTTCATGGTATACGATTATCTTTTTGAAATCACTAATTATAAAGCTCATCATATGTGCAAAGGGAGATGAACAATGAAAAATCATTGGTTTTTTTTCCTTTAGTTACATTTTGGGGACGGGGCTTCGAACTCTAGACCTCTATTTTGGAGGCTGAGAATTATGCTAATTAAGCCACAGGTCTTTGGCGGCAAATTGCTTATCACATATTAATCCCTCGAAAAATACCACACGCCTCTATTATTACTACTCTTTCGTTGTATATAATACATATGGCCTCCTAAACCCATTTTACGCTGGAGTTTCTTTCTAACAAACTCGCATGATATATCGAAAAATAGTACTCTAACTGACAAAAAATTTGTTTCTGACCCATATAATTATTAGTGATAAGGTTGACAATTTTTTAACATGATTTGTAAACCGATACAAGAGTAAAGACTTAACACTTATTATAACAAAATTTGGCTTAAATGGGCCAACTGATCTGTTCAAAACAATTATAAACATATCAATATGTTGTCTACATAATCATTTCTTTTTAGGCGCACGCATATTTTATTAAACAAATTATACGGATAATTACAGCACACCCTGTATCTATTTAGTATAATGAGTCCAATCAAGATTGATATATTTGACTCGTTTAATTAAAATAGTTAAATTAAGATTGAGCAATATATAGTTAAAAAAGATTGATATGCAGTTTAAATAGTAAGATGAGATGAAATAATTTTAGATAAAAGTTAAATAAAATATTATTTTTTAATATTATTATTATTTTTAGATTTAAAAAAATTAAATTGTTTATTATATTTTATATAAAAATTTAAAAAAAATATATAATAATAAAATGAAATAAAATATTCTACCTGACTCACCTCTATATATATATACTCACCTCTAGTAAACAAGAATCCAATTCAAATTAGTCCCAAACAAAATATTTCAAAGTTAATTTGAATATTATATTGTAAAGGTAGTCCAGGTTCGGAGAATTTGTCAAAAGCTGTTAGAAAATTTACAAAAATAAAAATAATAAAAATAATGAAAAAAAAAAAAAAAAAAAAAAAGAAGGGAGAACGAGGGAGCCCAAACCTCCACAAACCACCTAACTACCTAAATGAACTCTAAATCGTACGTCCACATAAGCCCATGCAACTCAAACGGTAAGTGACCACGTGATTTCCTTCTTCACTGATCAATGGTAAAGCGTAACCTCAGTAATATGTGAGCATCATTTTATGAGAACTTTTTATAAATCTAATACCTCGATTTTCCGTAATGAAATATCTATACGTGCTCAAATCCCACCGATAAGTCTTGTTTTATCTTCTTCCTTGCCTTCCAAACCATGCTTTCTACCTAACACACATCATACAGATTCCTAATTTTGACCCTTTTTTTTTTCACTTCACCCTACATTTGAATGTAGCTTATGCGATGGGATGGTGGAGTTCCTATTTTGGCGATGAGAGATTTAATTTCTAGCTCAACTCTCACTATTTTGATCAGTATATTTGCGATATTATGGTTGGCCGTCAAGAAATAAATAAAGGCTGCAGTACCTCCAATGCTGCCAAGTCCTGTGGCTTGCCAATAGTCGGATACCTTCCATTTATAGGTACAAAACTTCATACGAAATTTGAACAACTATGTAGGATCTATGGCCCCATCTATAAGGTTTGGCTTGGAAATAAATTGTACATTGTGATTAGCTCACCCTCGCTAGTTAAAGAAGTTGTTCGTGATCAAAACACAATATTTCCAACCATGATACTAACATAGTTGGACATACTATCTCATATGGGGGAGCCAATATTGCTCTTTCCCCGAATGGTCCTAAATGGAAGATGTTGCGGAAGATATTGGTAAGAGAGATGTTAAGTCCAACAAATCTTGATAGTACATTCGCTTTACGAAGAGAAGAGGTAAGGAACACTATTAGAAATGTGTATGACAAAGAAGGCTCCCCTATAGATTTAGGGGACCTAGTATTTATAATTGTGATAAATGCCATCATGAACATGTTGTGGGGTGGCACGCTACGTGGAGAGGAATGGGCTAAGTTTGGAGCAGAGTTTAAGCATATCTTTGTAGAATTATTGATGATTCTCGGAAAACCAAATGTTTCAGACTTTTTCCCAGCTTTAGCAAGTTTTGATTTACAATGGATCAAAAGGAAAGCAAAGAGAATTTTTGAAACCATTGATGGAGTACTTGATTATGCCATGGACAAACAGATCAAGAGTTTAGCCAAAGCCAAAAAAGAGAGAACGACAAAGACAGGACGAATGGACTTTTTGCAAGTTCTCTTGGAACTAAGGGAGCAGGACGATAGTACACCATCAATGAGCATGACCCAACTCAAGGCCGTGGTTTTGGTATGTGTATGAGTGCACGTGCGCGCGTGTGTCCATTACTTTAGAGCCAAATAGGAGGGGTTGAGTTTATCATTTATAACTTTAACTAATTCATAGACATCATAACTTTATTTTGGTTTTTTTTCTATTTTTTGTTTTTCAATTTTTAGTTGAGCTGATCACCTTACTCTTGTTTAAATAGGACATAGTGGTGGCTGGATCTGACACCACAACAACTATGTCGGAATGGGTGATGGCAAGGCTATTAAAGCATCCAGATATAATGAGAAAGGTCACTGAAAAATTAACAGAAATTGTGGAGTTGGACAACTTAGTTGAAGAATCTCATTTACGCAAATTACATTATTTAGAAGCAGTTATTAAAGAGACGTTCCGTTTACACCCACCTGGTCCTTTCCTATTGCTTCGTTCTCCAAGTGAATCTAACATCATTGGAGGGTACCATGTACCCAAAGGTTCTAGTATTTTCCTCCATGCTTGGGCTATACAAAGGGATCAAAAGTATTGGGACAATCCATTGGAATTTAAACATGAGAGATTTCTAAATAATGCTTATGGTAGATTTGATTATTCGGGCAATAATCTTAAGTATTTTCCATTTGGGTTAGGGAGAAGAATATGCACAAGGCTTAAACTAGGGGAGAGGACACTCAAATACATCTTGGCGTCATTTTTGCATTCCTATGAGTGGAAATTGCCACAAGGTTCAGAGATAGAATTTTTTGACATTTTCAGTGTTGTTACCAAGAAGAAGAATCCAACCATTGCAATTCCAACTCCAAGGTTATCCAAGTTTGAGCTCTATACATGATAGTACAATGCCAAAATATACTCTATTGCTTTCCATACCAGTACCTTGTATGAAGCATTTTTATGCACAATAACTAGGAGGTTTTGATGCTTTTCACTTCATGTAGTATAGACAATGTAATGATGGTTTTCAAATAATGCCATTTTGCTTGTTTGCAAAGAGGCTTATATGTACACTCACATGTATCTAGATTTGCGTAATTATTGGCCTATGAATAAAATCTTACTTTGGTGTTTCCTTTTCTTCTTCTTTTGCCCATCTGACGTGCGTGGTTTTATAGTAAACAAAGTTTTTTTGGGCGTTTTGTATTGTAATGATCATGTAAATGAAGTCTGCATGCATGATCATCTTCATCGATTTTGAAACATTGACACAAATATAGTGTCTCCATGATTTGTTTTTTCCATGAGTATGCCAAAATGCGCAATGCAGTCCACCAATCATGTGTTAGGATATACACCATTAGCAATGGAATTGTTTTTACCATAAAGCAAAACAGCCAAAACTTTGGTTAGTGGTATAAAGAGAGAGCAATAAGAGTAGAGAGTATCATGGCTACTAGAAAACCTTCACTATTAGAACCTCAGTTCAAAGTCAGTAGGCTGTTTTCTCTTTTCATTCATTAATTATATTTTATTTTGCAATTGGGAAAAAGGGATTTGTTTCTTTCATTAGCTACCAACAACTTCTTTTTCGACATCCCAAATATTCAGCTAATCAATGTTGGAGATTGTTGAGAAAATATCAACCACGTAGAATAATGTGTGGTATGTGTTATTAATATAGGAACTTTACAAAGTTCTATTAAGAGTCTGTTACAATGGAAGCAATAGTGGAAAACATAACAAAGTCTAATTGAGAATATCTTCTAAACTTGGATGAGTTATCATGATCGGATTCTTTATCCTTAACATCCCCTTGCCAGTCCAATGAAGTGGAAACTACATTGAGTTTGGAATGGATTGCTGTAAATTTTGATGAAGATGGGGGCTCGATAAAGATATTTGCTAGGAGACAGAAACTTAGTCTCCATGAGTTTCTTGGTAACCATGTCCCTGATAAAGTGAAAATCAATTTCTACATTCTTTGTACAACCATGGAAAACTAGATTTGTTGACAAATACGTTGCATGCTCTTATGTTGTCACACCATAAGATAGGGGATTGTGAGAGTTTAATACCAAGTTCTTACAGTAAGGATTGGATCCAATGAACTTCAGCTATTATATTGGCCAATGCCTTATACTCAGCCAAGCCACTGTAGCCTGCCTTTTGAAGTTACCTAAAATCGGATTCTATCCTAATAAAATACAAAATCCTCTAGTTGATCATCTATCATCATGGGAGTCCACCTAGTTGACATTCGAAAATGCTTGTAGAATAGTATTTATAGATTTCAAATATAGAGACCATAGCTAATTGTCTATTTTAAACAACGAAGAAGATGGTTTGTCACCTGCCAATGTGAGAATTTTGGTTTGTGCACGAATTGAGATAATTTTTTAAATGTGAAAGAAATATATGGGTGAGTTACTAATAAGCATTGTAAGGCCCCAACTGTAATATGAAATAGAGTAGTTTTACTAAAACCCTCACCATCAAAGGCACTTAGATCGGTGGAACTAGCCATTGGAGTGCCAATTAGCTTGGCCTCATGCATTTTTGTATCCCATTTAGGGCTTCAGACATTTATAACCTTTGTGGTTAGGCTATAGCCGAGGAAGATAGAACGGATGGACCAGCGCTGCAATTTGTGACAAGTATATGGTCATAGGTTGGGTAAACAAACGCAACCAAAGACACGAAGAAAAGAATAATCAGGGTCACTATGAAAGAGACGTTGAAATGGAGACTAAGAGCATTAGCAATGGATTATTTATCTTCATATGCAACATTATATCTTTTGAAGATTGATTTTGAATATGAAGAAAAATTTCTACATTGGATTATGTATTTTTTGATCAAATAATAATAAAATAATAAAGAGAGAGAAGAGAAAAAAGAAAAGAGAGAAAAAGGGAGAAAAGAGAGAGTTGGGAGGAGAGAGAAAAAACAATAAAATATAGTTTGAAGAATGAAAATGGGCTCTTCATCTTTGAATAAGAACTATACATAGTTATTTATTGTTGAACCCAAGGTTTCAAGTTTCATGTAATTATAAATCTACACATGGATTTTGATGATAACAAATGAATTCAAAGAATAAAGGAGTTTCAAGTTCAAGTTGTTCACACAATGGAGTCAAGCACATCAAAGAACCAAGCATGAGCAAGAAGGAAACAAGTTCACATTAAAGTCATAGAGTAATGTTGTAAATCTCTTAAAATTCAAAATTAGGATTAATGCTCAAAATTAATATTTTATCATAAAGCATTAAAATACATTTTCCACATGTGCATGAATATTTTTAAAAATTAAATTTGAAAATTTTGAAAGATGATTGATTGTCATCTTTTGCATGTGCATGCCTTGATTAAAGGGTTGAACTTTGAAAATATTAAAGATGATTGATTGTCATCTTTCACATGTGCATGTTTTATTTGAATATTTTCAAAAGTGATTGATACTTTTTTAGACTTATACAAAAGGTAGATGATTTTGTTTGAAAAATTTGAAAAGTAAAGTGTACTCATTTTGTCATATGCAAAAAGTAAAAGATTAGGTTTGAATTTTTTGAAAATGAAAGTGTGCTCATTTTGTCATATGCCAAAAGTAAAAGATTAGGTTTGATTTTTTTTAAAAAGTGAATGATGTTGTCTTTGACAATTGAAAAAGAAGAACATTTTATTTGAATTTTTTGAAAAAGTGAATGATGTTGTCTTTGACATGTGAATCTTTTTAAATTTGAATATGAAGTCTCATATGCCTATAAATAGATCATTTGAGAGCTTCACATTCATAACACCAAGAGCATACAACATTCATTCAAAGTTTTCATTCTCTCTTTTCTAAGCATTGAGCCTTAATCCTTATTCATTTTGAGAGATATAGTTTGAACTGTATTGTTCTTATTTCACTCATTGAGGAGTGTTTTCTGATAACCTACCCACTATCAGCTTTTGTATCAGAAAAAGGGTGTGTATAACCCTTGTGCGTGTAGAAAGTATTCTACACGGGGAATAGTTGAATCACCACGTGTAAGGTGATTGCAAGTGTAGAGGGTGTTCTACACGGATCCTTTGTAGCGGTGTTGTTCAAATGTGTAATAGGTTTCTATCTCCACCTGAAGGAGGTTGAATAGTGAATTTGGGAATCCTCAAGGGGTAGCTTGAGGCGAGGACGTAGGCAGTGGGGCCGAACCTCGTTAACATACTGAGTTTGCTTCTCTCTTACCCTTACTATTTATATTTATTGTTATTTCATATTTTGTTTATATTTTATATTATATATTTGATTTATAATTGTTATTTTTTTAATACAACTTAATTCACACCCCCTCTTGTGTTAGTCATCTGGGCAACATTTATAATTATAGATATGAATAAACCAATGCAGACCATTTTAAAGACATATTCTTCAAATTTAAAGATGAAGATGAAAATGAATAACCCATTGCCAATGCTCTAATTGTGAGAGATGAGTGATGGCATGTGATTAATTATATAGCAGGCAGTGTGAAATGCATCATCCCAGACGAAAATGTGACTATGATTTAAAAGAGTCAAACCCGTTCCAACAATGTGGCGGAGTTTCAACTCAATAGTGTCATTCTGTTGATGAGTGTGAGGGCAATAATAACTATGCAAAATCCCAAGAGAGGGCATGAAGGATAATAAAGGGTGAGATTCAGCGCCCCAGTCGGATTGAACAGTTTTAATTTTACAAGTAAAGAATCGTTTGACATAGGGTTGGAGTTTGCAAAAAATAGTGAGAACATCATTTTTGCAAGAAATAGGGTAGAATAATGTATAGCGACTGGAATGTAATAACGAAAACCATTATGTGAAAGAATAGGGAAGGCCCCCCAAACATCACTATAAATTAATTCAAGTGGTGCCGAGGCACAATTCTGTGACTCAAAAAATGGTAATTGACGACTTTTAGAACTAAGACACATAGGACATGAAAAACTGGACTTAAAAAGGACTACAAGGAGAGAAAACTAAGATAAGACTTGACGAACAATTTTTAAAGCTAGATGACCCATCATGGAGTGGCATTAGGGAAGCGGGGTTCGTTCTTCAACAAGCACAGAGGCATGAGAATCCTTATTGGAATCAAGAAATGAGTAAAGCTCATTCTTACTTGGCCCGTGTAGTAGAATGGTCCCCGTTGCTCGATCCTTCGCAAAAAAACAAAAGGGATGAAATTAAAAAATAAAAAATAAAAAGTATTAGTAGCTATGGTAAATTCTTTAACAAAAAGTGATTTTTTGTTGATTTGAGGGACATGAAGAATATTATGTAATAGAAAAGAATATCCAAGGGTAGAAAGTGTAGATGTGACATGGTGAATGATGGTTAAACCACCGTCGTTACCAATGTGAATTTAATTTGAACCACTATATTATTCACCATTGACATTGAGATCAGATAGATATGAAGTCAAATAATGTGTCACGCCAGTGTCATGATACCAGTTACAATATGTTGATCAATAGGGACTGATACAATAAGACTGCATAGAGGAGAAGTCACTTTGGTAGGACTCATCGTAATGGTGGTAGTGAGAGCAATATGCCCCGCTTTTACTTGATAGATAAGTCGAGCACCAGACATGCCATTGGGGCCTCAACCATGATTTGACCAGTTGGAGGCAGAACTAGAACCACGACCAATAGACCCAAAACCAGATGAACAACCATTACAACTACCTCGAGAACCATTGAAATGAAATGCGACTTAAACACCAGCCACAATGAGATCATCAAATGTTTGATGATGTTCCATGAGATCATCAGCAGACCTTGGCTTGATAAACAATCACGCTGGCTCTCGCATCAATCTTCAGGCGAACTTCCCAGTTTACAAATGCCACTTCCTAGCGACTCGCAAGGATTTATGAAGATCATAGTAAGGGAGTACATCCCCAATTGTCTCAAGCCCGTCATGTAAGCCACATCCATGCAACCCTCTACGATTTATGAAGACCAAAGTCAGAAGCACATCCCCTCAGCATCCCAAGCAGATCACGAGCGCCTCCTCCCCCCGAACTAGGAAGGATGGATTGAATTTCTCCACTAAGTTCTTTAACCCTATTATTTTTTTTATCAAGTTGTCGCGATAGAATTTAATAATGAAAAATGCATATACAATTTCTACACAATTCGTTATTAAAATATTAATTTATTTTAAAGTTATTTTAATTTTATTTTATTTTGATGATTTTGAATTTGAAAGATAATAATATCTTAATAGTGAGTTGTATAAAAGTTGTAGTTGGGTTGTGTGCATATCAAAATTATGGAGTTTGAGGAAAAAACCTAAGTCCAAAAATCACCCTCAATCATGCATGAACTATTAGAATATAAATTATTTTAAGATATAGCTCTCCTTATTGATACGTTATCAATCCTAATTTCAGCACAGGATTCCTAACTTTCCAAACATAATGGGTAGTTTTTTGATAGAGTCAAATAAAGAAATCAGGTGACAGAGCATGTGTTGGAATAAATGGATATTATATTCTACAGAAATGCTAAATATAAGCGTTTTGTATAATACATCACTTACTAGGAGAGATCTATTGTATTCATATTAAAGATATTATATTTTTTATAATTTTTTATATAAATTGATGTAACTTCCACATTCAATCATTTGTTTAATGTTCAATTGATAAATTTGCAAATAAATTTATTTAGTTGTGGCTTGGTAGGAGGCATTGAAGAATGGACGTTGCTACTATGCCGCGCGTCTAGCATTGTGTGAGTTCTATAGTGTATTTGTATTTTTTAAAATATTTTTAAATATTTGTAAATATATATATATAAATTTACTAATAATTATTTTTTTAACTATTAAATAAAAAAATATTAAAATAAACCAACGGTCAAACTGAAAGATCAGGAAGGGCAAACCGCATAGGATCTTTTTCTTTGAAAAATACGTACTTACTGATCAATCAGCAGATAAAGAGTAATGTTACATACAGTTATTTTTATGCATTTTTTGTGCATTCTACTGATATGTATACAACCAATCATATCATTAGAGTGTATAAAAGAGTCTGTAAAAATGACTGCACATAAAATTTTCTGCAGATAAATTATTGGGAAAGAAGATGGAAAAAGTTATCCCATGGCAGTACTGCTTCAGTAGTCTCGTCTCATCGTATCAGCACATTGAAAAAACACAACATTTCAAACCACGTAAGAACAAACGATAATGTTAAGATGACTATTAAACGTATCTATTAAATATGTATATTAATATAAATAAATATTTTTAATTCTTAAAAAATAAATATATATACTCATTAATAATTATTTATTTAATTATTTAAAAAATAAAATAAAAATATATGAATAGACATATTTAATAAATTATTTAATAGTCATATTATTATTTTTTAAGAACAAAGATGCTTTTCATCTTAATAAAAAAGCTTTCGTCACTAAATCGAGTGCATGCCTGCTGTGAGTCCATATAATTCAGCCAAAAAAGGTTAGAAATTCAAGGATTTTTTTATAATAAAAAAAAAAAATACATGGACTCAATTTGTTTATAATTTGAATTTTTTTATAATTATTGTTGTTTTTATAAAATAAATTCGAATTTTTTTTATAATTATTGTGTTTTTTCTAAAGCATCTTAACTGTGCTTCTAGAAAATTCAAATTCAAAGTTTCCGGCCCGAAAATCCGGCCTCCAAAATCAAAATCAAAATCAAGACTTCACTCTTGTTCACTTGTCCTGATTTTCACAAAGTTCACAGGAAATCCGACTAGATAAATCTAATGCGATTGAGAATGCATACGTCATTGATAATTTATCAAAGGAATTGAATACAAAAGGCTTTCGATTTATTTACGTTTAGATGTTGAGGTAATTTTAAATAATTTGAATTAATTTATAAATAATAATATTTTATATTAGATATATTTAAATATAAATAGATTGAATATGTATTTGAATATATAAAAATTAAGATGAGTTTAATTTTTTTATTAAAAAAATAATAAATTTTATTAATAATTAATTTGAGATAGATTGAGATAATTTTAATAACTAAACATATTCTAATATTCACGATCTATAAACCGATATGAGAGTAAATTAAGAATTAATACTTATTGTAACAAAATTGGCTTAAATAGGCCAACTCTATTAGAAATGATTCATAAACATATCAATTTCGTGGCAACTTTGTTAACTTTCATAATCTAGATAATTAAAATGTGTTTTTTTAATTATAAAATAAAGCTCGAAGACCATGTTAGTTTTCTTTTCTTTTTTTAACCCTCAGTAATTTAATGTTAGTAACTAGTGTTTGTTCATGTAGATGAATTAATTTATGGGATCATAAATTCATTTTGCTTGGATAATAAGTGTTGAGAAGTACTTGGAAATCATGTGTAAAGGACACTCAAATACATCCTGGCTTTATTTTTTCATTCCTTCGAGTGGAAATTGCCACAGGGTTCAGATATGGATTTCACACTTTCAGTATTATTACCAAGAAGAATCCAGCCATTACAATTTCTACTCTAAGGCTATCCAAATCTGAGCTCTACACAGAATAGTATGAAGTAAGAACTAATGAGGATGTGATGCTTTTCACTTCCTTTAGTATAGACAATGTAATAATGGTTTCCAAATGATGCCGATGTGCTTGGCCTATGAATAAAAACCTTAGTTTGGCATTTCCTTCTTCTTCTTTTGCCACTAAATGACGTGGTTTTATAGTCAACAAAGGGTTTTATGGGCATTTTGCATTGTAATGTTCATGTAGTGGAAGTCTACATCATCTTCATCTGTTCTTAAACATTGAAACCGATCAAGCGTTCTCCATGACTTTTGTTTCCCGTGAATATGCCAAAATGTGCAGTGCGATATACACAATTAGCAATGGAACTCTTTTTACAATAAAGCAAAAGAGCCAAGACTTTGGTTAGTGGTATAAAGAGAGAGAGCAATAAGAGTAGAGAGTATCGTGGCTATTAGGAAACTTTCACTATCAGAACCTCAGTTCCAAGTCAGCAGACTGCTCTCTATTCATCCTTTAATTATATTTTACTTTGCGATTGGTAAAAAGGAATTTGTTTCTTTCATTAGTTTGCCAACTTCTTCTTTTACAAGATTCCCGCGTATTCAGCTAATTTCTGTTTGAGATTGATTGATGATCTTTGAGAGCCAAGACGTGTGAATTGTCTAATTCCACCACTCCAAGAATGTATAGGCTTCTTAGCTAGATTTATTATACCATATATATGCTTAACGCCAGAACCACGGACTTCTGAAGTTTTAAAAAACTGGAATCTCGATCAAAGATTCCGAAATGGTTCTTGTCCGAGATAGCAATTCATTTATTTATAAAATTAGGAAAATATATACACATAGATATTAATAGTACACCAGCTACGTTTACATGGGAAAAAAAAAAGAGTCCGGCTATGCTACTTCGTATTTATTGAGTTCTGAAAATAAGTAGCATATGGATACACCAAGTTGTACTGCTATGCTACTTCAAATTTACATATTTAATAGCAAAGACCAAGAACTACTTCCTCTCAAAGTTTAAACTGTAGCAGCAGGATTGCAAACAGGGAGATCCTTCTCAACGTTACTTCCTCAAAGTTCAAACTGAAGCAGCAGGCTTGCAAACAGGAAGATCCTTCTCGACATTAGGTGGGAACCGAAGAATAGGATTGCTCTCAAAGAAATTTACCGGCTTTAGATCAAAGCTTGATGACACAGTTGGCATAATAGGGAAATCCTCCTGACATGGAATGTGATGGAAGCCTAGTGTGTACCATAGAACAATGTCCTTATTCTCAATTGGCCGATCCCTGCAAGATCAACTCCATTAATAAGAGTATCTCAGCCATTGAAATATTGAATAGTCGAGTTGAATTGGGTATATCAGCATCTTCGAGTTAGGCAAAACTCCAAGCACATTAGATACAATCTGCCATTGAAACAGATGGAAGAATGCCATGTTGTGTGGCAAGAAGTTGATGCGACAAGCTCATATTTCAAATCATATTCCTTATAAACATAAAATACTTTCCATAGTTCAAATATAAGAGTATAAATTCTCAAATAAATAAACAAACCTGTCAGACCATGTTGCTAGGGTGTCTTCGCCATGGCTCTGGTAAACAAACAATCCACCTGCCCATTGCTCACTTTGATTGTATGGAGTGACCCATATTTGATTGTTTGTAAAAGCACCCCGTTTTTGTGGATGGTCTTCAAGATCAAGCAAACTAGCAGCTGTGCCACCAGGAACAACCTTATATCCAACCGGGTTCCCAACCCGCGTCTTCTTTGAAGGGTTAATCACGTGGAACTCAGATGGGTCATAGAGTTTAAGCTTAATTTGCGCATCCTTCTCAGTCTTGGCCACATTTCTTACGGCTTTCAAGTAGCTTTTCCTCGGGGATTCACCCGACGATGTCTGTTGCCTCTTAATATTTACATTAACAAAGGAATTATCTGAGCCATCGATATCCATATCGAGATAGAATGTGATGTAGTGGTCATGCATAACCCCAATTACATTTTCTGACAAAAGAGTGCCATAGAGATTTTCTTGGTTGGGAATTTGGTTAATGTGGTTGTAGGAGGTACCTTTCACCATCAAAATGCCACTAAGTCCAACCTGAGGTTAAAAATTAATAGAAATAAGAGATTGATTAGATTACGAATGATAAAGACATCAGAGTTGCAAGTGTACCGCCAAAAAGAAGGTAACATCATTTAGCTCAGCACCATATATCCACTTGTTACATGGGAACCAAAAATAGGATCTTGAGAGGATAGATAAATCATAGACATCATTCGAGGTCGTTCGTTCCTTTCTTAGGTAGGGGCATTCTATTCTAACATTAATGAAATAATTAGATTTGTGTCTTCCCAGAAATTTAAGCTATTTGAAATGATATTTAACATAGTATCAGAAAATGATTTAATCACTTTCCAATTGATTTACGAAAATTAACAAATTTGTTAAGGGAAAAATGGTCATCGATCTCTGGTTCATATATCATCAGCTTAAACCTTAAACAACTTCTAAAACAACCTTTGATCTTCTTCTTTTTTTTCATATCTACTAAAATTGCACTTTAAAAAAATATGCACGAAATTAAAATGACTTGTGACATACCTTAACTCTGATTAGCCCATCTGTTTGGAACTCCCAATCAACAATGTAATCATAGTTTGCGACCGATGCCACCATTCTAACCACCAACGTCACCTTCGGCCTCACTTCTCTAATCTGCCAAAAGAAATTAAAACCAAACATAAGAAGTTAGGCATCATAACACGTGGATTCGCATGCCAACAGACAAACTAATAGAAGCCACATGATTGCTTACATCCATACCCGTGATCGGGCTCTCCGAGTGGCGCCAACCGATGTCGCCGGCATAGCTCTCGAATACGCAGATCATGTTAGATCGAACGTACGGTGTCCCATCACCCGCCGCAAACACACCGTCCATGTAATGCGCGTTCCGTGGACAATCGTTAAGCGGTTCGAGCGGCATGGCTTGCAACCCGAACCCGTATTCGCCCGCATCCATATAAGTCTTGAAATACCATGCATCGGTGGGGTCCATGTAAGGCACAAACAATTCAGAAGTAAAGCCTTTGTACATGACGTCCCTTAGCTTCCCGGTATCTGGGTCCAGGACCCTGGCCCGAGAAACTATTACGCCGGCTCTCGCGTCGGGTTTCAGGTGAAATTCCCAGTTTGCCCATTTGACTAGGTGTTCGTCTTCGATGGTAAAACTCGGACCCTTTGGTTGCTCAATGGATATCGGGTTCGGTGGGTTCATTGCCTGATGGAGCTCCTGAACTGAATAACGATAGTCTGTGTTGGCGGCCTTTGGAATTGGTATCTCCCTGCCCTTATCCGATATCTCCACCACTTGTTTGGTGTCCAGGTCAACAAGCACGGTCAACCCTTCGATTGGTCTCATGTAGAAGTTCGCAGTGCCCTCCATGGAGTAGCACTGTACCTTAATCAACCTCCTGTTCTCCTCAGACTTCCCGTACCACCCCGTCGAAATCGGCAGGCACGCGAGGTCCGCAAGATCAATTCCTCGCTGGACAATCGTGCGGTTGAAGTCCGCGTTGGCGAGCGGAGCAAACGGAGACAGGGTCATGTCCTCCATCGTCATCGTGGGGTAGCCGGAGTGCAAGCCGGTTTCTCGCACGACCACCTGGCCGGTGCCGAGATCGACGGTCAACACGTGTGACTTGCCGCGGACACGTGCCACAACTGAGGCCTTTCTCGGTAACAAGGGGTCGCCCTTTTTCCATTTCAGGACGAGCGGTTTCTCGGGCTCCTCGAGGTCGATCGAGTGGAGAGAGTAGCTGGAAGACGCGAAGAGCTCGTGGGAGGAGAGGATGGAGCGGACCTTCTTGAGTTCTTGGATAGTCAGGGGGTCTAGAGGGTGGTGGGGTGTGTCTGACGCATGGTTGTGGTGGCGCTTGCGGTTCGGAGGCTCTTTGAGCAGGTTGGTTTGTTTAGTTTGGATGCGGTTCTTGGAGGTGCACCACGGTGAGTTGGTGGCACAATCAAGGAGGTCAGTCATGCGTGGCGGCGCGTAGGGGAGGTGAACAAAGGTGAAAAGTAGGACAAGGGAGATACTGAGAAAAAGAAACGAGAAGCGGAGGACGGTTCTGGCTTCCATGGCCTATCAGTTTCTCTCCCCCCCCTCTCTCTCTCTCTCTCCGTGGAAGGAGGAAGGAGCTTGACGGCTGCGTTGAGAAGGCTCTCAGTGACTATGTGGGGCAGCGAATGATTGGAATTGTGAAAGACCAGCTTGAAAATTTGATACGGATATACATACCCGGAAGGTAGAGGACCATCCAACTGTGGACTGTGGAGTGAACAGTGGCATCTTAAAAGTAAAGAATCTTTTCTTTTCTTTTTCTTCCCCATCCTTTTTTTTTTCGCCTTATGTTTGAAGAATCAGGATTTTTATTTCTGCGCAATAAACCAGAAGTGTTTAAAATAAACAAAAAAAGCAAAACAAAACAAAAAGCAAAAACAAAGTGGATTTTGTATAGGAAAACACTGCTTAGCATATTTTTCACCAAATTTCTTAATTCATATGTTCTCTTTATATATTTAGGCATGAATTTTAGGGATTTGATCTTTTTAATTAAATCATTAAGATATTGTCATGTTAAATGTTTTTTCATCCATTTAAGGTCAAGTTTTAATGAGGGGTTAAAGTAACACGTTTCATTGTTTGATGGTCAAATGTTTTTCTTTCCTAAAAAAGTGTTAGTTTGAGAAACTACCTAAGGCCTGGTTTAATTAAATAAAAAGATGCTTATATTTCATTATATTTTATCTTAGGAAAATGTTAGGGGAGTTCCTTAATCCTACGGCTCATGTATTTTAATCTTTTTAATTTATGTTTTACTTAATAATTAAGAAAATAATTATTGATGAAATTATATAATTTTTTATTTTTTCTTAATGATTAAATACGTTAAAAGAATATTTACAAAAAAACTGATAAAAAAAAATATCCTCAGATTTGTGCTAGCAATACACCCAGAGGTAAGTGTTGGGCGGCCCTCCAGCACCATGCCTTATCTTAATATCTAACCATTACAAATATAAACACTTTTCAATTTCCAACTTTTAACTTTTTTATCAAATTATTATCTAATCCTAATTATTATAAATTTTTAAAATTTTTAAATAAAATACAAATAATAATTCAAAATTTTTAAATTTCAAAACAAAAATTATATTAAAAAATTATATTCTAACAATATTTTAACTTTATAATATTTTTACTCTATTTTTTTTCTCCTTTTTCAAAACGTCATAAAATATTTAGACTCAAATTATTTCACTATTATTTACAAATCAACTCGCTACTATTCACAAATTATCTTAACTCATCTCATTCCAACTCAATTCACTTTCCAAACCAAACCTAAATCATAATTTATCAATTTTACTTTTATCACATATCTCATTTTCTATATAATAAAACGAACCAAGTGATTGATGTGACAGGCATTTTTCAGATATTCATATGTATAACATGGATGTGACATTATATCATTTAAGAATCTTTATTACTCATCATTCCACGTACTATACTTATTTTTATTTTTTTGTTTTATTCATCTTAAACTGATTGAGTTCTTTTACTTATCATTCATACTCTACATATTTAGTAAAGGAAAAAAAATTAAAAATTAAAAATATTATATGTAGTGTATGGTGTGAAAAGAGAAAAGCTGCGCAGCGGTCGGGCTGCTTTTCTCATTTTAACAGCCCACCTATCAATGCCCGACACGTAGGTAATTACAAAAATTTCCCGTGTAACTCCTCTCACCCGATCACCCGATTAGGAGACCCCCTCTTCGTTCTCATTTCTTCCCTCCCCAAGGATTGAGGTCTCACCCAGACGGCTGCAGCGGTTGACGAGCAGACGGCTACGGACCCAGGCGATTACGAACCCAGACGGATCTCATCTCTCTCTCTACGGGCCCAGACGACTGCCCAGACAGATCTCATCTCTCTCTCGGTAACCTCTCTCTCTACCGACCCAGACGGCTACCCAACTCGACCCAAACGAATCTCATCTCTCTCTCGGTAATCTCTCGCTCTATGGACCCAAACGGCTACCCAACTCGACCCAGACGATGAACAGATCGAGTTAGACGGTGACGGAGACCCAGTCGGTGACGATTTATCAGCAAGTATTCCTAGTCGAATTCAGTGATGCATCTCTCGGTAATCTCTCTCTCTCAAAGTCTGTCTGATTAGCATGAAGCCATGTAAAATGGGGTTTTTTCGTAACAACCAATCTACTCCAAAACTTAGATAAACTTCACTCGGCTTCAACGCATCTGATTTATTATTCGAAAATGTCCTCAAATGCCTTACCCGTAACAAGCAACAGGTTCCACGATCATGATGAAGAATCCGATTTTGTGAATTGAAATACTTGGCTCGAATAAACGTAAATGCCTCGCTCGAAAAGCTCAAGAAATCTAAAATGAAAATAATGTAGGTGGGTTTCTATCTTTGATGGAGAAGAGCGGCTTGTGTGTGGTGAGGTCTAGCTAAATTAAGTTATAATTGCTTACGTGTCATGCATTGATAGGAAGGCTGCTAAAATGAGAAAAGCAACCCGATCACTGCACAGTGCTACTCGTGTGAAAATAATAAATAGAATTTTTCCATTTCCAATAATTGCTTATGAAACCAATGTCGTGCTATTTGAACATTCAAATAACAATATGAGTCTCGGAGATGTAAGTTTGGCATAATTATTTTTTTAAAAGAAGTACGATATATCATTAAAAAATATATTTTGATGTATATAAAATCTATCTATTTTTTAAAGGACAAATATATAAAAATGGTACATTTTAAAATTGTATATATTATTTTTCTATAAAAATAATTAAACGAGACAATTAGCATAATTTTAAAATTTTGAAATTGATTTGATCGAATCCATAAGGTCATAAATAACTAAATAATTTAAAAAAAAAAAAAAGGGCCGGACAAAAAATATACTGGAATTTAGTTGTAGTGGACAATACGAGGATTCCAACAAGATACATTTTATTATTTATTATTATTTCTTTCCGGATGGGATCAAGTAATGGAATCTCGTTTAAGTTCTAAGTGGAGTCGCCCATGCTTTATAGTTTATAGTAAGAGCAGTGCTACATCCACCGAGGACGTAGCACGAGCTCAGTTTCGAGAAGTGCCTTATTTATATATATATATTTTTAAAAATAACAATTTTTTAATATCATTAAAAAAATATTTATTTAACCATTAAGTAAAAAAATATTCGGGATACAAAGTCGAGACTCCCATTCGCTAGATTTAGCATTTCTATATTTATTTTCAAGATTATTATTATATAATAATTCTCTGATTTTTGTCCATTATAATATTAAAGCCTCACCACTCTTTAAAAGAAAGAAAATGGACATTAATATATAAGATTATATGTATCCAATCGGATCGAGAGGACGGGCCAACCGGCGAAGATCCACAAGTTGTATCAGCAAAATTTCAAACATCAATCTTCATAACAATTACAACATGGTAGCGTACAAAGAGTAATTACTCCAGTGATGGCCTATAGCAATTTTGGTTGAATTTTCAAACCCCCCCATACCTATCTATCTATCTATATATATATATATATATATATATATATGGCCACCGCATGTGAACGAAACAATTGTCCGCTGAATTATTTTTGGAGATTTTTTCATTTGACTTTTTAATATGAAAGAGGCGGCTATTGAGTAACTCATTGTCGAAGAAAACTGGTGCTCCAATAGAAAGGAAACTTGCAACGCAAAATCACATCAATTACCTTCTCATATCATTGAAAATTAAAAAAACAAAAAACAAAGGATGCCCTTGCCCATACGGCATTCCAGCCCAGCCCAGCCCAAAGGGCATCATCGGGAAGTAAGTGTCAAAGAGCAAGGAGGAGGGCGCCAGCTAAAAGAACAATAAGAGAGGCAGCAAAGCAAGCGAGATACTTTAAAGAGGAATCGGATAAACTTGATTTCCTCGCCTACCATGTACGAGATACAATAAAAGGGGATATGAGATATGAGGAGAAGGGATTATGAGAACACAGATGATCGTTTTCAACTGCAGAACGAGAGCTTCAAGGTATTATTTTTTCTAGAAAAGAGGTATCCGATCTTTATTATACAAAGAGAAATAAAAAATTATGAAAAACCGAAAAATATTTATATTATAATAAATTTACCCTCCAAATGATAAGTAGACATACGACGGGGCACCTTACCACCACTCCAATTTTGTCATCATGGGCTTCAAACCGCCTCATCTAGTTATTAATGGCACAAAATTATATATAAATTATGAAATGTACACATTTGTAATAATATAATTTATTTTAAAACTACATTCATTTTAGTTAAAAAAATATTAAGATAAAATTTATATTAAGAAATTCATTTCTCGCTTTATTATATCATTTATCTTTATCTGATGAGGGAATTACTACTAACATATTAGGGTAATAAGTTCAATTTAAATTTTATTTCCATCTTTCTCAAAATAAGTAAAGCAATTAAATGATATAAAAAAAAAAACCAATTATGTTAGAAAAGATAAAATTAACAAGAAAGAAAACCAAATAAATAAATAAATTTTCTTGTATGTATATAACCTCTAGCCATCAGAAAAAGAGATCAAAGATGCCGCATGTCAAAAATGAAGCTAAGCTTTCAAAGCTTTCAACAGTACGATAAATACCTAGAACTACCTCATATAATTGTTCACGCAAATAACAAAGCTTTTTCTAACATAAAGCATAGGGTTTGGCAAAAGTTATAAAGCTAGAAAGAGAGATTATTGTCACAAGGGGAAGGGAAATCTTGATAAACACAGTGGCTATGTTGATCCCTGCATATTCTATGAGTTGCTTCAAGCTACTTGAAGGATTTTGCAAGGATCTTAAAAATATGATGTCACAGTTGTGGTGGGGACAAAAAAATGAGGAGAAAAAAACTCATTGGGTGAACAAGCCAGAGTAAAATGTGTGAACCTAAAAAGGAAGCAGGAGCGATGGGTTTCAAAAATCTGAAAACTTTCAACATAGCTTTATTAGCTAAACAGGGATAGAGAATAATGAGTAAAAAATCCACTTTGCTGCATAAGATTTACAAAGCTAAATACTTATACTTATTTTTTTGAAGCCAAGCTGGTCACTCACCATCTTATGCCTGGAGAGATATATGGGAAGCTAAGAAATGGTTGAAACATGGTTGTAGATGGAGAGTGAGGAATGGAAGAGACATTAATCTTGGGACAAATTATTAGATGGACAATAATACACTTGCTACCCTTTTACCATGACTTTACTTCTCTCATTGTATTTAAAATTTTTAATTTTTTTATTATTATTTTTAAGTATTTTTTAACATCATTAACCATTAAGGAAAAAAAATACAACTTCACTAATAGTCACTTTCTTAAAACTTGCAACAAAGTTTTTTGGAGGTTGGTTTGGATATTCATCAAAAAGTGGAGTGTCTCATTGACAAGAATACAAGTTGGTAGGATATAGAAAAAGTTAACCATATCCTCCCAACTAGAGCTGCAACATAAGTATTCAAGATTATCTTCAGTTCAAGTGAGCAACATGATAAGCTAATTTGGGAACTAGAGAAGAATAGGGTATACAATGTGAATGATGCTTATAAATTGTTTCAAACAATGGGAAAAGAAAGCAAAGAAGGTGAAAAGCTCCTATGTCGAAGAACAAAAGCATATATGGGTAGGGGTGTAACTGGTCCGGTTTGGTCCGGTTTTGAACAAAATTTAAGACCGAACTGGTATATACCACTTTTGCATTTTTCAAAATCGATTATGCACTGATTATTTTCCTAAACCGGTACTCTGGTTTTACCGGTTTTCGGTCCGGTTTTAATATACTATATTATATATTATATAATATATATAATATAATATAATATAATATATAATACTATAGTGATAATATATTGTAGTAAATTATAATTGTATTATAGACTATAATGACATATTATAATATATAATATAATGATATATTATATTATATTATATTATAATATATAGTGATATAGTATAAATATAACTATTAATATGCACTATATAATATTACTATAACTATTAATACAATAAGAAAAATTATATAAAATTTTAAAATTTAATATTATATTAATTAGTAATTTATCATATAGTACAAAACTATTTTATATATAGTTATATATTATATATAAATATTCTATACAATATAAAAAATTAAAATATATATATAAATCGGTCCAGTCCGTTTTAGAAAAAGAAAAATTAAAACTCGACCGATTTTAACCGGTTTTAAGAAAACTAAAACCGATACCGAACCGAACCAACATCGGAACCGGACCGATGCCACCGGTTTGGTTCGGTCCGGTCCAGTTTACCGGTTTATCGGTTTTTTTTTACACTCCTATATATGGAAAGTGTTGTGGAAGTTACATTTCTCAAACAAGGTGAAAGTTTTTACTTGGAGAGTATGCAAGAATAAGCTACCCACAAAAGCTAATTTAAAGAAGATGGGGGTACTAATGAATGAGAGCTGTCAGTTTTGTTGTGATGAAATGGAAGATCTTACACATGCCTTATATTACTGTCCAACTATGAAAGAATGTTGGGAGAACCCGAGTTTATACATGCAAACTAAGGCAAGAAATATAGAATTTGTCGATATAGCGAGACAGGTGCAAGCTAGAGGTAACAAGGAGCTGGAAAAGTTTTTTCTTATTGCTTGGGGCTTTTGGCATAGAAGAAATCAAGAAGTTTATAAGAATAAAGATGATCTAAAGTGAATGATGTCTTTATCTTTATTGACAGATCATAAAGAGGTTAGGAATTGTGCAAAGCCGACTAGTAGAGTTAAATGCAGTTGGATACCTCCCCCACAAGGAGTCTTGAAGCTCAAGATAGATGGAGCTATATTTCATGATCAGCAAAAAGCAGGGATGGGAATCCTACTTAGAGATGATAAGGGAGAAGTTATTTTGACCGCAAGTAAGAAGGAGTTTGCAGCCAATGACCCTATAGAGATTGAACAATTGGATATTTTCGGAGGACTTCAATTCTACCTTCATTGGGGCATAATTGATCTTATCGTAGAAAGTGGTTCACTATTAATGGTACAAGCACTTCAAGATAAAAGAGAGTTTATGTCTTTAGTGGGTAATCTTATTAAAGAGACTAGGTTTGAAAGTTCTGAAATTTTTTCAAATACAAAATTCACATCTCATCTTATTATTACAACTTTTTCATATTTCCACTTAAAATATAATAAACAATTCAATTTTTTTAAATCTCGATTCAACTTTTTCAAATTCTAAAACAATAATAATATTAAAAAATAATATTTTATTCAACTTTTAACTTTTATCTCAAACTAAAAATTCTCATATCAACATCCGAACCTAACCTAAAAAGCTTATGAAGACCTTCAGGAACTGCAAAATACAGCATATTAGACACATGGGAAATGAAGAGCACACAGACTTCCAAATATGCTTGGCATGTGTATGATCTTATTTTTTGGGAGGAGCCATTCCAGATGTAATTTCATCTGTTATTTGGATTGAGAAACAATGTTTGTAATGCTACAGTATTAATGAAGAAATCTTGTTATGAGATTTTTTTTTTTTTTTTTTAAATGGAAACCGAGGCAAGAAGTCTAAGAATATAATAAAAATCTACAAGTATTTCTTGAACTTTGATCTTCTTTCTTAAAATGTAATCTTCCTGATGAGATCTTGAAGAATTAAATTAGGTAAATTCAGTCATGTGATTCATCAATTAAATAATTTATATATAAGAGAAACAGCCTGACTTTAATTAGAAAACAAGGTTCCTCATTCAAGTGTTCTTGTAAAAAAGGCTTTGCCTTCTTTCCAAGTTATACTTTTCAGCTTCTTGCCACGACTGTTTCAACCGAACGTCTTCTTCTAAATCACCTTCCATCTTAATCATCTTTTCTCTCTATTTTCCTTTCTCTTTCCTTTCATTAAATCTTATGACCAATTCTAGCCCTTAAAATAAGTAATATTGTGAGTGTGATTGGAGAAGACAAACATCAAAATGAAGAATAACCTTACCTGTAAGGAAAACCTAATCACATATGGCTGATGCTCCAAAAATACTAGTTAATAGTACAATTGAAATCATATTAAAATCATTATAAAGAGTAAGAATTTCTCTTCTAAACAATGTCGAATCTTATAGACCACTTACATTTATTATCAGTGTAAAATATTCACTACAAGAGAAGCGGGCTTTTGTGACCGATTTTGTAGAAAATAGTCCTTTTGATCACTAAATTTTAGTTACAAAAACCCACTTCTCTTGTAGTGATTACAGCGTTCAATAACAATAATTATATAAATATAAATATTACAATAACTAGACGAACTAACAAAATTACCTAATTTCTTTCACTTGCCAAAGCTGTACAAGAGGTGCAAGCAAAGTTGCAAGTCATGAAGACTCACTCGTTAGGTCATGAAGCCACTCAAACCATAAACTCACAGATATCACCTCTAGGCATGGACGCAAACATAAAGAGCCTGGTTTGAGAAAAATTAAATGAAAGAGGATGGTAACATACTAACTTTCTTATTGATATATGTTATTTTATTATTGCTTAATTAAATCTAAGCCTTTTAAAAAAAAATTGGTTGGAATTTTATTTTTAAGTACCACACTTATTAATATAAATATAGTATTTATCATCTCAATATATGGATGTAGTAAAATGGCAACGCAATTTTTTTTTTCTTAATAATGGTTAGAACAAATTGTATATAATATAATATCTTAAAATTTTTATCTTTCCCCCTAGTCCAAACAAGCATGAGTATCATTTCACAATTTACGAATAATAGTAAAATAGTTTGGTAATGATATGGAGATAGTTTGAGTTGAATATTTTTTAGATTTTGGAAAAATAGACAAAAGGTTGAATAAAAGCTATTATAAAGTTAAAATATTGTTATAATATAATTTTATAATATTATTTTTATTTGGAGATTTGAAAAAGTTGAATTGTTTTTTATTTTTTGTTTGAAAGTTTGGAAAAATTGTAATGATTAATTTGAAAAATTTGTAATGATTAGTTTGAAAATTTTGTATTTAAATTATATTTGGAAATAAAATGAGATGAGATGAGATGAGATGAGATAGAAATTTTGCATTTAAATTATGTTTGGAAATGAGATGAGATGAGATGGAAATTTTGAGATGAGATCTATTGCCAAAGTTTTGAGGGAAGTGAAGAAAAGTAAGGAAAAATGAGGGAAAAGAAAGGAAGATGAGAGAGTTGAGAGGGGTAGAGTTGCAAGTGTCAAGGCCTTAGGACCTCTCGTTGGGTTTTTGGTGAGGAGGTTAGAGGTAAAGAGTGAAAGAGAGTAAAAAAGAAACTGAAAAACAAAGGGACGGCCAAACAGCACTTCATTGTTGTGTTGTACCTATTACAATTAGTGTAGATGTTAATGAGATAAACATAACCAAACAAAAAACAAAAAAGAGAGCTCCAAAGGAAGGGATTAAAACACTTAAACTACAAACCATCTCTCAAATTTCTCATACCATTTTAACAAAGATTTTTCAAAACAAAAATCGAAGGTCGATTGATACACGAGAAAGAGAGTGATACCAACTCATGACAGAAAAAAAATAATAATTAAGAAAATGGCATTGAGGGCGGATTCGATTAACCCTAATTATACCTTCCAAACATTTTACCTAAATAAACGTCTTATCATATAAAGATCAAAAAAATTAAATATTTATATTTATTTATGTGTAATTATTAATCAAAATTAGTGAAAAGATGAACCAAAAGTATAAACATTAACATACATCATATTTAGAAATAATGCTTGTAGTTATGAGTGTACAACTAGCGTGTAATCACTTTAAAAAAATAATAAATACAAAATTTTTATAAAAGAAAAATTAATTTTTTAATAATAAATTTTATATTTTTTTTAAATAATTATACAGCGTTGGCACACTTTACGATTATATATAATATTATTATTTTTTTTTATTATTTGGTGAAGAAAACACGGCATTTCCCCGACTCGGCAAACGTTCCCAATCTGCCCTTGTTTGAATTTTTCCCTTAAAGCGACACCCTGTTTCTGAAGAACGCCGGACAGCATCGTCGAGCTATAGCGCAACACATTCCCAAACCCATTTTCTCTCCAACCAAACACGCCATAATCCAACCCCAACCCGCCCTCCCCCCCTCTTCCCACACGAACCCAGAAACATTTTGAACCCTAACCCACGAATATCCTCCCTGTAATAAGAAATTTAAGGCCAATGTCTCAGCTCAAGACCACAATTTCCCGCCTTGATGATCTCCCCTCCACCCCCGGAAAGTTCAAACCGGACAAACACACACCGTACGTTCAGCGCCTTCGGTTGCACTCCAAAATTACCTTCTGGTCCTTCTTTGTGGCCTTCATCCTCCTTTTCTTCTTCCTCACCCATCCTTCGGTGGCCCCACCTTCGTCCTCGCGCCGAGCCCTCGGGTCCGACTCCTGGGGCGGCCGCGAATGGGAACGTCGGGTCAGCCGCTCGGCACGCAAGCGGTCCGACTCCGGCCTCACCGTCCTAGTCACCGGCGCAGCCGGCTTCGTCGGGACTCACGTCTCTGTCGCGCTCAAGCGTCGCGGCGACGGCGTGCTGGGCATTGACAGTTTCAACCATTACTACGATCCCAGCCTTAAGCGCGCCCGCCAGAAGCTCTTGGAGCGTGCCGGGGTGTTCGTTGTAGAGGGCGACATCAACGACGCGTCGCTTCTTCACAAACTCTTCGACGTCGTGGCGTTCACTCACGTGATGCACCTCGCCGCGCAGGCGGGCGTGCGCTACGCGATGCAAAACCCGGGCTCCTATGTGAACAGCAACATTGCCGGGCTGGTCAACCTTCTGGAAGTGTGTAAGTCAGCGAATCCACAGCCTTCGATCGTGTGGGCATCGTCGAGTTCGGTCTACGGATTGAATTCCAAGGTACCGTTCTCGGAAAAGGACAGGACCGACCAACCGGCGAGCCTTTACGCAGCAACAAAGAAAGCTGGTGAGGAAATTGCACACACTTATAACCATATATACGGGCTTTCTATCACAGGGTTAAGATTTTTCACGGTGTACGGACCTTGGGGTCGCCCGGACATGGCGTATTTCTTCTTTACAAAGGATATTCTAAAGGGTAAGCCAATTACGATATTCGAGGCTTCTGATCATGGGACGGTGGCCAGGGATTTCACCTATATTGATGACATTGTAAAGGGGTGCTTGGCTGCCTTGGACACGGCGAAGAAGAGCACTGGAAGTGGTGGGAAGAAGAAGGGTCCGGCGCAGTTGAGGGTTTTTAATCTGGGGAATACAGCACCGATCCCCGTGACCGAGCTTGTGAGTATATTGGAGAAGCTTTTGAAGGTAAAGGCTAAGAGGCAAGTGTTGCCGATGCCCAGAAATGGGGATGTGAAGTTTACCCATGCGAATATAAGTTTGGCACACAGGGAGCTCGGATATAGGCCTACAACTGATTTGGAGACGGGGCTAAAGAAGTTCGTGCGGTGGTACCTTAATTATTATTCCTTGGAAAAGAAGAAGAGTGCCTGGTGAAATGTTTGAATCTTTGCTGCCCCTACAAGTCATTGTACTTTCTCTTCTTGACATGAATTACCTGCCTTTCGCTCTCATTTTCCGCATTTATTATAATCTCGATATTGTCATGAAAGGGATTTAACGTCCATTGATTGGCCATTGATATGCATTTTCTTTAAGGGCGTGGCAGGTTTATATCAAGAGAAGACTTGAAGAAAATTTTATTTCTGTTTACCACAAATTGCTGCTTTATTTAGGGTGTTAAATTTAGTTCAGCGCTTGTACAGTCCATGACCGGTGGTAGATGACAAAGATATCCAATTTGTGGACTTCATTTCATCATCTCGATTGCAATTGAAATAAAAAAAAGAAAAAAAAAAACATTTTTTGCAATGGGAATTTTTACCCTTATATCCCTTGAGAGATGTATGATATCTATATTTATGTTTCCGCTATTTTGGTATGGATTGACTGCACCATGTGTTTATAGTTCACTTTCTGTTTCTGATTGGAAAGACCTTGAATTCACTTGTGCAATGGTGCTTCTATTACACTCTTCATCCTCTTGATGCGTAGATTTTAATTTCTTTTTTCCTTGTTTTGATAAGTAATAAGAAAATTTTATTCATACGAATGAAATAAGCATAGCCCGTGTACACAGGAAGTTTACAAAAGAACACCTAATTACATTCTAGCTAAGGAAAGAAAGTCATGGATATTGTTTCCATCAAGTACAATGGCTGAAACCCACAGCATTAAAGTGCGCATAAAAAAATTCTGAAGCTCTTCCATTGTGTGCTCCCTATTTTCAAAGCATCTCTCATTCCTCTCTGACCATGTACACCACATGATATACAATGGGATCATCTTCTACACTGCTGCCACTTGGGGACAGCCTTGAAGCTCCTTCCAACAAGCCAATAATTCCACCACCCGCGGAGGCATTACCCAAGCAATATCCATTCTTCTAAAAATCTCATTCCATAGCCCCCTTGTGACCTCACAATGCAATAGTAAGTGATCTACAGATTCTTCCTGTTTTTTGCACAGATAGCACCAATCCATCACTATGATTCCCCCCTTTCTCAGATTTTCCGTAGTCAAGATCCTCCCAAGAGCAGCAATCCATACGAAAAAAGCTACCTTAGGCACCCGTGATCTCCAAATCCTCTTCCATGGAAATGAAACATGGCCATGGGTTGACAAAATCTTGTAGTAGGTCCTGACTGTACATTTTCTTTTTTCTATTTTACTTTTTTGTAATATGCTATAGTTGCTGGGAGTGCAAGTGCTCTTTGATCAGTGTTGTTACATGAACATTCCACTCTGGCATAAATCACTTGGCCAGTCTGTAGGCTATGGCATCCAATGTGTTGGATGCACGGTATTGTGAATTGTACACTTTTATGCCTTTGTACTGTAAGGCAATTAAGAACAGAAGAGAAACTTTTACTTTAGACATAAATTAGGATCTTTATTGTCACCCTCTTGGAATTGCTTCTTCAGGTGACAGGGTAGGCTGTCCGTGTGCAGTTTGGTGGCTCTACTGATCTAATCGGTTCCTACCATTTTGATTGGTTCCCGGGGTTAACATTCTATACGTTAGTTTATTCTTTGAACTTTTTTGTGTTGGTTTTAGTCTCACGTTCTACTTGATTGAAAAGAACTATTTGCTCATCTCTGATCAGAATGTCAACACATGGGACAAGATGCCAAAGTCACAGGATGTAGAAATCCTTGCATTCCTTTGATGGTATATTTTTATCTTTGCTCAGAAGATGTTGACATCTTTGCAGGGATTGCCTGTAGAAGCAGGAGATCTAATAACTTGGAAGCTTGAAAAATTGTATGACAGGGCTACAGCTTTCATTTTTGGGACCAATTAGTGGGTTGAATACAATCGTGCTGTTGGTAGTTTAAGAAGTAGTTCAATACCTTGCTGGTAGAAGGGGATCGAGCCATTCGATGGCCTGTTCTTTTCTTTGGGTTGGTTTTTGTCATCCTTGTTTGCTATTTTCTCATTGTTGTTGGCTTTTCTGAGGTACTCTAGCCAGTGGAGTTTTTCACTTTCTTTATGTTTTTGCACATTTGGATTCTTAAATTTTTTAGCTATGAGAAACTTGTCCAAGATCAAAGAAAGATTAAGAAATTAGAGTGTTTGCAAACCAGGTCTGACAGATGCTGGGGAATGCCTGCTCATGAAGCCATGCACGGATTCTTGCAGCAATGTCTCCAAAATGTTGGACTGCATACTGTTTTTGCAATGCTCAAATGGAACAGTGCTAACCAGCTTACTGTCACTGGTATGCAAATCAGATTATATACTCCGGGGTGGAGGTTAGAGGTCCTTCCTATAGTTCAAGAGTTCTAGTACTGGGGTTGCGGTCCGTCCATTAGTTCGATGATTCTTCTTCGCCGTTTGGTGGATTTCCTTCCCTCTGAGTGGGATATTGCGCTTATAGCATCTTGCTCCTGAATTCTGAAACCGAGCCATATCTAACAAGAAAGGGTATTCTAGAGGGTACGTCCGAAAAATTGCTGGCAATATCTGGACAATCGTTTGGTTGGGTTAAGCTGGTTCGGACAGATGAGACACAGAATTCTCAAAACTTCTCATATATTCATTCTCAAATATTATTCAGTAAAAAAATATTTTTTAATTATAAATTTTCAACTGTTTCATGTGATTATTAAAATTTTTACAAATTTCAAAACAAACAAAAATCAATAAATTTTTACAAACTTCAAAACAAAAATAATAAAAGAAAACATATTCAAACAATTTATATTTTATAATATCTGTATACAACTTTATCTTTATTCTCTTCTAAAACACAATAAACATTTTAATTCCAATCATTTCATTATTATTCATGTAATTCTGACATACTCCAATGTTCAAAGGAGCCTTGGGCCTTGTTTGGATGGTAGTGTATTTTTAGATATTTTTAACTATTATTTTTCAAAAATCCATCAAATACAAAATATGTTTCAATTTTAAATTTTCAACATTTTCGTCTAATCATTACAATCTTCTCAAACTTCTAAACAAAATATAAAAAAAAAAAATTACAATCTTTTCAAATATCAAAACAAAAATTATATTAAAAATCCTATTCAAATAATTATTTAATTTTATAAATTTTTATTCAATTTTTCTCATTTTCCAAGACAGACCCGTTTGGATATTGAACTCATTTTATTTCAAGTCATATCATCTAATTATTATAATTTTAAATTCTTATAAAATATAATAAATAATTTAAGTTTTTTAAATTTTAAAATAACAATAATATTAAAAAATAATATTTTATTTAATTTTTATTTTAACTCAATTCATCTTAAGGTACTCTCCAAATTACACCTTAATAAAATGTCTTAATTCAAATTATTTTATTACTATTTATAAATTATTTTACATAAATATTCTAACCATCCAAACTAGCCCCACTTTCCGCGAATGGTTGATCTGGAACGAAGCAAAGCAATACCTAGTGGCTGTCCGCGTGGGAATGTTGACCAATGAAATGGTCGTCGAACCCCTCAATCAGACCCAGCTCCACTCACTTTCAGCGAGTTTTCTCGGTACTTTCGTGGATTTTAATGTGTTAAAGGTTTATAGCTCGCAGAATGGGGAGGAAGGAAAAGAGATCATTTGTTAAGAATGGCCGGAAAAACACGAGGGGGTAAGGCCTTTCTAGAGAATGGAAGCATGCTATTGGAGAAGCTGGTTGCCGCTTGTAATGGTAGGCCTATTCCCATCCGTATCTTCTCTTACCATGAGCTCGTGTCTGCAACCAACAACTTTGATTCAGGGCTTGTTCTACGTGTTGACGCGTACTACATATGGTACAAGGGTTCTCATGAAGGGCGAACCATTTCCATTAAGAAACATGGAAGTAATCCCTGTCCAATCGAGAGTATCTTCACCGACATCGCTATTTCTGCAAAGATAAGGCCTCACAAGCATGCTGTGAAGCTAATAGGATGCTGTCTCGAAACTCCACTTCCCATTTTAGTGTATGAATCTATCACGAATGGGACTCTTGCTGCTCGAATTTATGCCTCCGATGATGATGGAGTTCCCCAACAAAGACGGCCAATGGCGTGGCAGAGGAGATTGAAGATTGCGAGGGACATTTCTCATGCGATTTCCTATCTCCATACTGCCTTCTCCAGACCCATAATCCATAGGCAAATATCCGTGTTTTCTATCGTCTTTGACCAACATGATGTTCCCAAATTGTCAAACTTTTTTGATTGCATAACAATTCCCAAGGGTGAAACCTGCGTATGTGTTTCGTTTTCTGGGTATGGCCGAGGTCATCAATGCCCGAACTATGTTCAAACGCCCTACGTAACAGAAAAGACTGATGTCTACAGTTTTGGTGTACTTCTTTTAGTTCTTTTAACAGGACGACGTGCTCCTCACATGGTAGAGTCCGTAAGAAATCGAAGAATAAATGAGATCGTAGATGCTGCAATCTTGGCAGAGGGAGGAGCAGATATGGAGCGACAATTGCAAGCAGTGCTGCAGTTGGCTCTCGCATGCGTAGACTTGGAACCAGAGATAAGGCCAACTATGGTTGATGTTGCAAAAGAACTGCGGCGGATTGATAGGTTGGACTGAATGATTATTTCTTTCCCCTCTTATATCTAAATTCTCTTGTAAACATCAATTCGATAAGAGGTATTTTATGCCTCTACAGTTCTACTTAATCACCTGCGATGAATAATGATTATTCCCAAAGTAGATGATGGAGAATGGCACTGCAAGGAACCCCTCTTGTCGAAACTTTTGCTATTGAGTTGGCTGGCAACAGCAACGTCTGTAAATTCTGAAACTTTAGAGGAGCATGAACATTCGTGTGAGCTGCATAATTCCGGCTTAAAGAATAGCCATCTCTTGTTGAACTGTGCAGGACCCAAAAGTATAAGTAGATCCCGAAAATCGATGTGCCACACCTCCAGCCGGAGGGAAATCCGATTCACTCAAAATCACTGCCCCATGTAAGAAACAGAACTTGCGACAATTCAGTCTCAAATAATTGAAGTAGAGAGGGTACTTTGCATCAGGTTAAAATTACATGCCCTATCCAAGAAGAGAAGCATAGATGATTTTGCACCAGACTTGTCAGTGAAATACAGGGCATTGGACTTGCATCAGAATCAAGGCTAATGCAACTACACCTTTATCTATCTATAGGACCATACAACCTGTTTTTAAGATACATGCAATTGAACATATTATTACAAGATTTACAAGCTAAAGATGTAATTATTTCAACTTCCTCAAAAGAAATCAGCTGCATAAGGCCCGGCTTTCTCTGTTTTTGGTACTGGCTGTTTACAGGGTTGTAAAATGGCAAAAGGCGTGCTTTCATGTATCGATGAATTCTGTAACACAAGGAAGTGGGGGTGGCTGGGACTTTGACTGCCTTGAATCATGTATCGATGATCCAACTCTTTAATTCTGTCATTATCCGATAAATGCTAGCCAAGAGAAGGTAAGTGAACTTACCGGTTTCCCACATAACAAACTCATAAAATACAAACAAACCACCATCAGTCATCTACATGATTGTGAAGAGACGGCATCAGGATTCGAGTCCGGATCTGACCAAGTACTGCTGTCTTCGTTTTGCATGCAGTCTTCAAAACAGATATCCTCAGTCTCATCCTCGGAATCATTTACAATATTATGCTTCGAGTATGGATTGTATGTCCACTCCAATCTCTTCAGTGATTGTGAGGAAACCATAACATCAGCAGAGTCCAGCTCCCACCAAGCGCTGCTATCCTCCTCTTGTATGTTATTATCATCAACTCTCCCACGAACAATTTCTTCAAAACCCTTATCCTCAATATCCTCAACATCATCCTCAAAAGCATATACCTTTTTCTCCACTTCAGACTTGTATGTCCACTCTAACCTCTTCAAAACATCCCGGTCCCTCCATTTCCCAAGGACCGATCCTGCCTGTTTCTTAGCCTTTCCCATCAAAACTTCCATCCATGAAAATCCCACATCTGCAACCCTCTTCAAAGCTCCATCGTTCATATCCCCAACAACAACTGTCCTCAGACATCTCAGTTTTGCTTCCTTCAAAACATCCACGAAATCTGAATCATCTGATACAAGCAACATACACTCAACCCTCCTTCCGTCCATCATATCTACCATATGACTTTTTAAGGCAGCATCCGCCTCTTGTGGATTATCCGGCACAGTTCGAACCCAAAACCCTGCCCGCTTCAACTCATCGGCCAAACTATACCCCAAATTGGCGTTCAAAATGCCCCTTGAAGCATTCTTATACTTCTCCATTTTCATGGAATACTTGGCCACCAACTTCACTCTCCTCGCCCCCCTCGCTGACTCTATCTGATTCAACCTCTTTATATGCTCCGACTCATGTATTTGCTTAAAATGATTCACAAGCTTCTCATTCGTGTAAAACTTTCTCCCACAAACTCGACAGAGATGCGGCTCAACTGCCTTAGTCAGCCCCCTATTCTTCAACGGGTTCGACTTCTTCCTCCTCTCTCTCCGATGCTCCCTAACAACTTGCGGGACATAGGCAAACGCGTGGCGATTTGCATACGCCACCATGTATCTAACATCCCCAAAAGAAGACGCCGCCGCCTTTAGCTTGGCAGCGGCTTCGTATGGTGGGAACGAGTTCGGTGGTTTATTGTCCAGATCCCAGAAGATTGCCACATTGTTGTGGGCAATTTTTGGTCTTGAAGAGCCTGATGATTCCGAATGATTAGAGTATTCAGAGTGAAAAAATACACTCAATGGAATAAAGGGGTTTAGGGTTTGCAATCCTTTAGATTGTATCGTGCAGAAAAAGCTTCGAACTTTGAGAAACACAACCATAGGTAGATGGCTGTCTTTCTTTTAATGTTGAATACTTGAATTACAAAAAAGAAAAGCGAAAGGAACAATAATTGGGAAGGGAGGGATGATTGAGATTGACTAACCTTCTGAGATTGAGCGTAGGGAGTGGGTGGTGTTGTTTCAAGGTGGGTTCCAATGGAGATTCGGAGTGTACAGCGGCTATCATGACTGGTTTGGATATTCATGAGAGGGGTTTATGCTCTATTTGGAAAACTGGACTCAAGAGTTCGGCCCAACTCTTTTTCCTCCTGTTTTGGTGTTTTGGAAATCAAGACCTTCGGCTCCGTGACTAGAGTCTTTCGGATTCATTCGCAATTATTTGTACGTCCATGTATGTAATTTAAAAGTGAGAAAAAATTATTTATCATTATTTTTATTATTTATATAATTTTATATTAATATAATAATAAATTTATAATTTATAATTAAAATATAATAAATAATTTTCAATCATTTAATATTATATTATAAAAAAATAAAAAAAGAATATAAAATAAGTAAAGAGTAACATTACCCCTTTTTTTTTTGAAAATGTAAATCCATTCATCATAACGAAGTTATAAATGTGACCTATCAATACAAGAAAATTCCGACTATAAGCCAACCTACGCATCTGCTCTGGAGTACCTGTCACAACCCCCAGGAGATTTGCCCGGAACCACACCTCGGCACGACCCATGGAGGGTCAGGACAGTCACATGGCTAGTCTACTTGCATGGCTTAGCTCAAACCATGACACGCAGCGGGCGAGCATGGAGACTACTGACCGCGCGCAGACCATGCATGCAGGCTTGCGCGTGCCCTTGAGCGTGCATCTGCGCGCATGCATGCGTGCCCCCACACTACCTAGCAAGGCCAGTGGCGTGCCCCCACAGGCACGCCATCCAGCGCACGGCTCCAGCCGTGCCTTGCAGAGCAGGTTAGTGGCATGCCTCGTGGTGTGCCATCCAGCGCATGGCTCCAGCCCATGCCTTGCGGAGCAGGTCAGTGGCATACCCACCAGGCATGCCATCCAGCGCATGGCTCTAGCCCATGCCTTGCAGACTCAGCGCCCAGGCCACCAGCTTAGGCCATGCCGTGCACCATCATGGCTTACCTTCAGCAAGCCATGCCCATTATGCCGTGCACCACCATGGCTCACCTTCAGCAAGTCATGCCCACCACCATGGCTCACCATCAGCTAGCCATGCCGCACCACCCTGGCTCACCATCAGCCAGCCATGCCGCGCACCACCATGGCTCACCACCTAGTAAGCCATGACCGCACCACCTAGCCATGGACCAACCTGACCACCGTGCACCACCTAGCCCACCATGGGCCATGCATGGCACGGCTAGACTTGGTCCATGGCCATTATCTTGTTATTTACTTTATTTATTTAATTTGTTTTATTTATTTATTTTCTAGGGACCTATTGGGGGTTTCCAATTTGTTTTTCTTATAAATAGGACCTCCTTCATTTGCTTTAGCATCTTTTGGCAAACTCCTAGAGGGAAAACTCTTGTTTGAGAGATCACAAACTGGTGTCTTTGCACTTAGGCTTTTTGGGTACAATTCGTGAATCCTAAAGAGAGAATCACACTTTGCAATTCATGAATAAGTGTGATTCAATCTATCTTGTTCTTGCAACTTGGTGCAATTCGTGAATCCAAGTTGTGTTTATCAATCTATGAGGTTTATTCATTACTTGTGCAATCCGTGAATCAAGTATTGATTATTCTTTTTATGTGTTTGTTCATTCAAGTTCATTAGTATTTTGCTATTGTTCTTGAGCGTTTTTCGTTGTTCTTGAGTGTTCTTCATTGTTCATGCATGTTCTTCATTTTGTTCATGCATGTTCATCATTGTTCTTGAGGTGTTCTTATTGAATTTGGCTCATTCAATCCGCCCAAGCCCCAAAATCACCCCACACAAGTGTTAGTCCACTTTCCATATTGGATTGCTCCATCTTTCATGCCTTAGCCGCCCACCCCAATTGCCAATCAAGGTTCCTATAATTTAGGAACCCTAGTTAACCCATTCCATACTCCATAGCCGGCCATACGCATCATCCATCATATCTCAAGATTTTAGGAGAGTCATCTCCAAGATTTGAAGGAAATCATCTTCCAAGATTTTAGGAAACTTCCTAAAATCTCTCCTCCATCAAATTTCGGCCAGCCCTAGCCATTCTCTCCACATCACTCATCTTCAATCCTAGCCACCCATCTTACATTTTCCAAACCCTAAACACATCATCCAAACCCTAAGCCTATCTTCCAAGTGGCGCCTACACCATAGCACTCATTAGTGACGTGCGCCCATTACCCTTGAACCACACCATCACTCTTCATCTTCCATCACTCTATACACCCATCTTAGCCTAAACACTTAACCCCACCATCTCCAAGTGGTCATATTGACCACCTTTGCATGTGAGCCAAGCAAGAGAGGAACCAAGGTTCGGTCATCACAAGGCCACCATTGGCGTGGAGGACTTGGTGTTTTGGGTCTAGACCGAGGACCCCAACACTAATTGGTGCTTTCGTTGAGAGAATTCTTGTTTGGTGATTTTGAAAAGTTCTCACTTCTCCAAGAGGTAAACAACGCGATAACTCAACCTTGTGAATTTGATTGGGAGGTCCACGGAGGACCTCGACATTGTTTACTTTCTTGTTGCTTGTGAATTGTTGAATTGAAGTTTGGGGGTTGAGGTAGAGGACGGAGTTTTGTTCTTGAAGGGATCGACCACCCTAGAAGGTGGAGGATCCAAGGTTGGACATTTGCTTGTGCAAGAGGGGTTGCCCACCCACAAAGGTGGACAACTCAAGGTCGGACTTGTGAGCCCATCCTACCGCCCATTGAAGTGCAAGTTGCTGTCCAAGGCTACACCAACCAGAAAATTCAATTTGCAAGACTAGTTTGCAAGAGTTTCAAGAAGCTAGTTTGCAAGCATCATGAGTACAAGCAATCAAGAGGCCGAGTTGATCAAGAGTTCCAACCGAGAAGTATTGAGGTACTTGAGGGGGTCAACACTAGAGTCATGGACATCCTAAGTGAAGTCAACACCACTATGGCCGAACTTAGAATGGTTATAAATGCTATCACCCATGATAGTGAAGAGCATAGAAGAGCTATGGAGACTATGAGAAGAGAAACACATGAGAGTATTGAAAGAATTGAAAGAAGGCTTGTAGAAGGCCAAGCCCCACGGCAAGAGAATAATGCACAAAGGCGTGATGCTTTTGTGGATGGTGTGGAGACAAGCGTGACCGAGTCTTTGCATGATGCGGTGCATGAGCCACCAAGAGTTGAATTGAGAATAGGTGGACGTGTAGAGCATGATGATGTTGCCGTGGAAAGGTGGATTTATGGTGGAAGCCACCATAGAAGTCCTAGCACTAGAGGAAGACATCATGATGTGAGGTATGAGATGCCTAGAAATGAAGATAACCATGAGGCCGAGTATGGGTATGAAGAGGAGAGGCCTTGGGGCCATGAAAATCAAGATGATAAAAAGCCTTTGGGCCATGAAAACCGAGAGGAGAGAAGGCCTCACTACTATGACCAAAATGGAGGCAATCATGAAAGAATGTTTGATGATGGAATCCATGATGAGAGGAGGGGAAACCAGACTTATGACCGTGGACCCAAGAGACCAAATGTGGACTTCCCTAAGTTCAATGGGGGGGATCCATATGAGTGGTTGGATAAGGTGGACAATTATTTCCATGTATATGATGTTCCAATGAGAGAAAGAGTGTCAACGGCTTGTTTCTACTTGGAAGGAAAAGCTAGCAAGTGGTGGAGGTGGATAAGAGATCAATATGAGAAGGATGAGAAGAGGTTGGGATGGACCGCCTTTGAAAAAGAATTTTTGATGCAATTTGGACCCTCACCAATTGTCAACCATCATGGGCAATTGGCAAAGTTGAAACAAGAGGGAAAAGTACACCATTACATTGAGGAGTTTCGGCAACTCCAAACCTTGGTTAGGGGTTGGTCCGAAGAGGCACTAATTGGTACTTTTGTAGATGGGTTGAAACCTTGGCTTGCCAAGGAGATAAAGTTGAGGCAATCAAGAAGTTTACAAGAAGTTATGAGAATGGCGGAGATTCTTGAAGAGAGCACTCACATTGAGAAGCGTCATTCTAAGGATATGGGGAGCAAAGTTTCAAAACCTTTGCAAACCAAAATTCCTTGGAAAGACAAGGAGGGAGAAGCGAGTGCATCAAAACCAAAGTCATATGAAGTGAAGAAGATGTCTAGAGAAGAGGTCCAAGAGAGGATAAAGAAGGGTCTTTGTTTCAAATGTGGTGACAAATGGAGTAAAGAGCACAAGTGTAGGACCGGGCAAGCATATGTGTTGCTTGAAGATGAAAGCAATGAAGTAGAAGATGAGGCACATGAAGAGACATCTAGTGAAGAGTTGGAGTAAGAGGGGGCCGAATCTAGTGAATCACTAGAGGAGGCCGAATTGTCCTTGAATGCCATTTCGAGTGTACCTAGACCCGCATCAATGAGAGTGATGGCATGGGTAGGGAAATTTGAGGTGACTCTTTTGGTGGATAGTGGATCCACCCACAACTTTGTCAACTCTAATATTGTCACCAAGATTGGGTTGAAGCCGTGTGTCATAGATCCATTTGAGGTGAAAGTTCCAAATGGAGACAAGTTGAAATGTGAGGAAATTGTTAGGGAAGTGAAGATGAACATATAAGGGGTGAGGATTGTAGCCGATCTTCATGTCTTGGCACTTGGAGGTCTTGATATTGTATTGGGAAACGCTTGGCTTAGAAGCATTGGGAAAGTGTTGAATGATTATGAGAAAATGACCATGGAATTCAAGATTGGGTCAAAGAAAAAAGTGTGGACAACATTGTCACCCAAGGAGATCAAGTCTTGTGAAACTCTTATGTTTGAGAAGTTGTGCAAAGGTGGAGCCTATTGTGTGGCCAAGGAAAACTACTTGTGTAGTGTGGAAAATAGTGAAGAAGAAGGAAACAAAGATGAATTAGAGGGGCTGCCCGTGGAAGTAAGAGAAGTGTTGGAAGATCATCGGGGAGTTCTAGAGGTGCCTTCTAATTTGCCACCATCTAGAATTTCTGATCACTGGATTGTGCTTGTTGATGAAAAAAAGCCGGTGAATGTTCCACCTTACCGTTATGCTCATTTTCAAAAATTGGAGATAGAAAGGCAAGTTGATGAAATGTTGAAAAATGGCTTGATAAGGCCAAGTACTAGTCCTTTTTCCTCTCCCGTGCTACTAGTGAGGAAGAAATATGGGACATGGAGGTTTTGTACCAATTATAGAGCCTTAAATGAGGCCATGGTGAAGGATAGGTTCCCTATCCCAACCGTGGATGAGATGCTTGATGAACTTCATGGTGCAAGAATCTTTTCCAAGTTGGATTTGAGGGCCGGCTACCACCAAATAAGAATGAAGAGTGAAGACATACACAAGACGGCCTTTAGGACACACTCCGGGCACTTTGAGTACCTTGTTATGCCCTTTGGATTGTGTAATGCTCCTTCCACTTTTCAAGCCGCCATGAACACAATTTTCAAGCCATTGTTGAGGAAGTTTGTGTTGGTCTTTTTTTATGACATCTTGGTTTACTCCAAGACTATTGAAGAACACAAGAGCCACTTGAGAGTTATGTTGAGGATCTTGGAAGAACACCATTTCTTTATAAAGGCTTCCAAATGTGCTTTTATGGAGAGGAAACTAGAGTATCTTGGCCATTTCATCTCGGGGGAAGGGGTGAAAGTGGATCAAAGGAAGATTGAGGCCATGGTTGATTGGCCACTACCTCATGATGTTTCGGCCTTGAAGGGTTTCTTAGGGTTGACCGGCTATTATAGGCGGTTTGTGAAGAACTATGGGCTTATTGCTAAGCCACTTACATCCTTGTTGAAGAAGGATAACTTTGCATGGACCCAAGAGGCAATGAAGGCCTTTGATGAGTTGAAGAGGGCTATGACAACCACTCCCGTGCTAGCACTACCTAACTTTGAGAAACCTTTTGAGGTTTACACCGATGCGAGTGGTGAATGGATAGGGGCTGTTTTGGTTCAAGAAAAGAGACCAATAGCCTTTATTTCTAAGGCACTTGGAACTATGAAGAAAGTTTGGAGTACCTATGTTAGGGAGATGCTAGCGGTTGTGCATGCCGTGAAGGTGTGGAGGCCTTATCTTTTGGGAAGGAAGTTTACTATTGTCACAAATCAACAAGCATTGAGGCATATGCTTAAGCAAAAGATAGTGACACCCGAGCAACAAAAATTCTTGGTGAAGTTGCTTGGTTTTGAATATGATATCATCTACCAACCGGGAAAAGAGAACAAAGTGGCAAACGCCTTGAGTAGGCGTGAGGGGAGTTCTTTACTACAGGTAGATCATGGAGATGATGAGATGGTGTCGAGGGTTTCACAGTTGATCCTTGAGGGCAAGGATGTGCTTGAAGGGAGGGGGAATGTCACAACCCCCAGGAGATTTGCCGGGGACCACACCTCGGCACGACCCATGGAGGGTCAGGACAGTCACATGGCTAGTCTGCTTGCATGCCTTGGCTCAAACCATGACACGCAACGGGCGAGCATGGAGACTACTGACCGCGCGCAAACCATGCGTGCAGGCTTTCGTGTGCCCTTGAGCATGCATCTGCGCTCATGCATGCGTGCCCCCACACCACCTAGCAAGGCCAGTGGCGTGCCCCCACAAGCACGCCATCCAGCGCACGGCTCCAGCCCGTGCCTTGCAGAGCAGGTTAGTGGCATGCCTCGTGGCGTGCCATCCAGCGCATGGCTCCAGCCCATGCCTTGCGGAGCAGGTCAGTGGCATGCCCACCAAGCATGCCATCCAGCGCATGGCTCTAGCCCATGCCTTACAGACTCAGCGCCCAGGCCATCAGCCTGGGCCATGCCGTGCACCATCATGGCTTACCTTCAGCAAGCCATGCCTATCATGCCGTGCACCACCATGGCTCACCTTTGGCAAGCCATGCCCACCATGCCGTGCACAACCATGGCTCACCATCAGCTAGCCATGCCGCACCACCCTGGCTCACCATCAGCCAGCCATGCCGCGCACCACCATGGCTCACCACCCAGCAAGCCATGACCGCACCACCTGACCACCGTGCACCACCTAGCCCACCATGGGCCATGCATGCCACGGCTAGCCTTGGTCCATGGCCATTATCTTGTTATTTACTTTATTTATTTAATTTGCTTTATTTATTTATTTTCTAGGGACCTATTGGGGGTTTCCAATTTGTTTTTCTTATAAATAGGACCTCCTTCATTTGCTTTAGCATCTTTTGGCAAACTCCTAGAGGGAAGACTCTTGTTTGAGAGATCACAAACTGGTGTCTTTGCACTTAGGCTTTTTGGGTACAATTCGTGAATCCTAAAGAGAGAATCACACTTTGCAATTCATGAATAAGTGTGATTCAATCTATCTTGTTCTTGCAACTTGGTGCAATTTGTGAATCCAAGTTGTGTTTATCAATCTATGAGGTTTATTCATTACTTGTGCAATCCGTGAATCAAGTATTGATTATCCTTTTTATGTGTTTGTTCATTCAAGTTCATTAGTATTTTGCTATTGTTCTTGAGCATTCTTCGTTGTTCTTGAGTGTTCTTCATTTTTCACTTGAGTGTTCTTCATTGTTCATGCATGTTCTTCATTTTGTTCATACATGTTCATCATTGTTCTTGAGGTGTTCTTATTGAATTTGGCTCATTCAATCCGCCCAAGCCCCAAAATCACCCCACACAAGTGTTAGTCCACTTTCCATATTGGATTGCTCCATCTTTCATGCCTTAGTCGCCCACCCCAATTGCCAATCAAGATTCCTATAATTTAGGAACCCTAGTTAACCCATTCCATACTCCATAGCCGGCTATACACATCATCCATCATATCCCAAGATTTTAGGAGAGTCATCTCCAAGATTTGAGGGAAATCATCTTCCAAAATTTTAGGAAACTTCCTAAAATCTCTACTCCATCAAATTTCGGTCAGCTCTAGCCATTCCCTCCACATCACTCATATTCAATCCTAGCCACCCATCTTACCTTTTCCAAACCCTAAACACATCATCCAAACCCTAAGCCTATCTTCCAAGTGGCGCCTACACCATATCAATCACTAGTGACGTGCGCTCATCACCCTTGAACCACACCATCACTCTTCATCTTCCATCACTCTATACACTCATCTTAGTCTAAACACTTAACCCCACCATCCCCAAGTGGTGATATTGACCACCTTTGCACGTGAGCCAAGTAAAAAAGGAACCAAGGTTCGGTCATCACAAGGCCACCATTGGCGTGGAGGACTTGGTGTTTTAGGTCTAGACCGAGGACCCCAACAGTACCCCAGCACACGAAGTAGCGGACATTGTCTTAACTTCTAAATCTCTCTGAAAAGAGAAAGCACTCTGTATAAAACAAAATGACCAGCCCCTCCAACCTTCTAAGAATGTGGATTAAGGTACATTACTGCTTTGGACACTAAGTCCAAAAGCGTACTCCTAATTTATTACTAACAAAATAACATAAAACTACACAACCAAACACCAACGAAATCGAGCATCAGCGAGGGCCCGGCTGCACACCCACCCCAGACGACGGCATCAGGAGCCCAAGCACAGCACGATTACCCAGCTCGCGTGCGGACCACAGAACCTCCATTAGAGGTTGGTCGTACGTCCACTGGCCGTAACACCGACTGCCTTTCTCCACAGCACAAGCCCCCGAGTTGTGTCCGGTCAAAAAACCCCATCACCCGCTCAGTTTACAACAAGAAATACAAAACAAAGCCCAGAAAAAAAAAAAAAAAAAAAAAAAAAAAAAAAAAAAAACATTGACTGACGGACGGACGAAAACCAGAAAACCAAAGAAAACAGACGGAAGAAAAACAAAACAAAATCAGTGGTGCGTGCAACGCAACCACTCTTAGAGGGGGTCCGACGGTCGTTCGATGATCACCTGGAGTCTTAGGACCCAGAAAAGCCAGGTTTTGATCCGTCAGGTGGCTCCCCAGTGGCTCGTGACAACCACGCTCTGGTTCTGTCCGAGACTCCGTCCCGCGCGTGTGGGCCACGCTCCCTCCCTTCTAGTGCCGCGATCGGTGATCATGAAGATCGGCATCTGGCCAACGATTTGGTGGGTTGCTTGTTGACGGTCGGTGGCTGGAAACGGTCCCGCCGAAACTCCCCTCCTTTATATTCCTGAAAACACACAAAAATCCAAACAAAAGGAAAGCTAACACAAAACAACAAAAAGAGAGAAGAATGGGAAAGGGAGGGAGAGGGAGGAGCCGAAGCTCCCACCCTCGTCGGTCGATCTGATCTGTTAGGGTTTTATGGAGAGAGAAGGAGGTATTTTTTAAAACTTGAACACAGTAACATTACCCTTTTAAACTATGGCATAACGGTCTTAGAATTATATAAAAATCATGTTACAAAAGTTTTTTTTTTTTTTTTTTTTTTTATCTTGTAAGCATGTCACGAAAGTTTTAATTTAGAGAGAAGGTAATTTTTACGAAGAAAGATGTATGGAATGTAATAGGGTTGAAAAAGAACTCTTTCTTTTTCAAATAAAAATATTATTTTATTTTTAATTCATATTTAATACAACAAATAAGAAAGAAATGCCACGCTAAAGTGCGCCTGTTTGGTGCATCAATGATCAAAAATCACGCGGACAGTATAGATTAACGCAGACGAGCAGTTGAAAGAGCATCGCCGTCATTCAGCGTTATGATTGCCGTAGGTAGGAGAAGGATAGGGGGCCCAACCAGGTGGCTCCCTCTCTGATCTCGTCAATCCCTCGAAATAATTTGCAAAAAAAATAATATTTTTCTCGAAATAATATTGACGAGTTCGCAGAGGACCGCAAGGACTCACAACAAGAGGGAAAGAGAGACAGTTTCAGTGATCGATCCAATCGAATATGGTTGTGTGATACAGTGTTTGGTGCATAGCAATTAACAATTTAGCAATGAAAGGTGCTTTTTCGGTGCCGGGAGATTACATCCACTTCAAGTCTCTGGTCCCTCTTTATAAGATCCCCGCAAGTTCTCTCGCTCTATATTCTCATTTTTCCTTTCTATTTTTCCATTTTCATCTGATTTCTGATCATGGGTCTCTTTCATTAGCTTTATTTTGTTATTGGATATATCTTCATTCCGCCTGTGTCTCCTTTTCGTTAGTCAATTATGGGTAGTGGATGAGCTTGGGTTTGTAGTTCTCTGACCATTATATAAAACAAGCTTCAACTTACACGCCAATTGTGAGAATTTTGATGTGCGTATGTAGCTTATGTTTGTTTAAATATGGGTGTAGCTTGTTATTCTAGACTGTTTATTGGTATGCCTTTGCTTCAGCTATAATTTTTTTCTCTCTCAATCAATGGGATACAGATGAGAATGGATCCATATCTTACTCGTTATTGTCTGGGTTTCTTGTCTACGTTCAAATTAGGAATTTTTTATAATAGTTTTTACATCTTGGCTTCGCAATGTAGCTGGGCGTGCATCTTGTGCTGTCTCATTCTTCTCTTCCAAGCATAGAGGTCCTTTATGTGTTACTTGATGCCTGTTTAAATATGTGTCGCTTTTCACACTATTCTTTCGATTCTGTGAATTTGGGTTGTAGCTATCATGATTTTGACTCCTTATCTCATTCCAGCAATGCTTATGCCTTTATTTTTAGACGTAATCCCATATCCTTGGTTACATTTGGGTTGTTGATTGTGCCTTTTACTGCCTGATGATGTCTCCGTCACGAACCTTTTCTTTTTTATTTTTAATTACTCACAGATTGGCATAAAGCAATGGCGATATTATGATTTTGGTCCAAAGGTGGTACCTCCTCTTATTTGTCTTCCTGGAACAGCAGGGACAGCAGATGTATATTACAAACAAATCATGTCATTGTCCATGAAGGTAGTAAGTTTGACCTTAGGGTCTTCATCATATGTATGACATTTTATACTCAATATACATTAAAAATCCATGCTTATTCTTTTTCTTTTCCCCCGTTCTTCTTTTCTCATAAGAAGTTTTACGCCATGGTTTCTCAGTACGCAGTAGTGTAGTTATACCAGGAATCATTAAATTCTGGAAGTTAGTGTCTTAGAGTGCAGAACAATTGATGCTGCCCATTATTTTTGTTGGGCAATAGTGCCACTTGAAGAGTTTATTCATTGAAAGAAAATCTGTAATGAAAGGAAATCACCACAAATTATCATTAACCTCCGTCCATTTCCCTTAGTTTTAGTGTTTTTATATGAAGAGAATTTTATAGTGTAGTTGCAAATGCGGAGATATGGGGTTCTTCAGCTTTAGCATGGTTATATTATTGGAATCTCCATTTTAGTTGCTCATTTTATATGCATTTAAGTTATTAGTATAACTATTTTTTATTTGAAGAGATAGAGAACTATTTATGTAGTTGATTAGCATAAAATGAATTATGCTTAACCAGTTTTAAAAATCTTTATTAACCACTGTATAAACTGAATTTGCTTATCTGTGTACTAAGACCAACAACAAACACAGGGAGAGTATTATAAGTTGGTTGGTGTCAAAATGAAGTGCACTTGTGTAATTGCCAAATTATGTCACCTCATTTGGAACTTCAAAGTTAACGTGGCCACTTCCTTGTGGTGTTCCTAGTCCTCATCACACCATATAGAAAAATTCTTGCAACTAGACACTGTTACAGCAATAATGAATCAGCTATAATTATTTCTAATGACGCTCTTGTTGTACTTGGTCGCTTTCTAAATTCTGTTTTGTGTTTGTGACCGGGAAACCTCTAAATTTTTTATATTTTATATCATTTAAATTTTTAACTAAGATTGAATAATCAAATCCATTTGAAATGTGAAGGGTTACCGGGTGATTTCTGTTGATATTCCACGAGTTTGGAATCATCATGAGTGGATTCAAGCATTTGAGAAGTTCTTGGATGCTATTGATGTTCATCATGTAAGAGCTTCATTTCCTTTTCACATTTATGCTACCATATATGTGTTATCAGTAGAAGTTTTTGTCTATATCATTCTACCCTCATTGCAGTATTTGATGTTGTGGCACTTACCATGATGCCTGCACACTCACTAATTTTGGCATTCTGGATTGGCAAAGTGCTTCAGAAGCTATGCTGGGCTTCATACAGTTCTAAGCACAGAGCGGGTTTGAAGCAGCGTTGCATAAACTGTGGGTCACTTTGTACATGGAATGCCTCATAAGCCATCCTCCTATAATGTTGATAAAATGCTTATATATATATATATATATATATATATTTAATGCAATATGGTAATTGATGGCACTTAACCACCATCGTCGATATATCATCTTTAGATAAATCAACATAGAACTGCCTGTATATAATCATAGAACTACAAATTGTGCGAGACAATCATTGGAGGAGAAGATACAAGTGGGCTGAGAACAATTTTAAATAAGTTTCATGATCAATGTGTTTTCTTACAGGCAGCATGGATGCGTGATTGTATTGATATGTCATGAACTGAGATTCAAAAATTGTAAAATCAATGTACATAACTTGCAAATTCAAGTCATATAAGTTTCTGCCAACTTGAGTAATCGTTGAGTAGATTAATCAATCCATATCTAACAGATACATCTATATGGTACATCCCTTGGGGGCTTCTTAGCACAACTCTTTGCTCAGCATCGTCCAAGACGAGTTCGGTCATTGATACTATCCAATTCTTTTCTGGATACACGCAGTTTCTCTACTGCAATGCCATGGGCGCCCATGTAAGTCATCATATTTTTCTTAGATTGAGGGCTGTAACTGCATACGATCAGACTGCCTAATTTTTTATGTACTGCTTAAAAAATGAAACTATAGTTGTTGACTTGCTATGTAATTCACTGAAATATCACTTATCAAAAAAAAAAGTAATTCACTGAAATATCATAAAATTTTGATAAATATGTACCATCAAGATGCTAGGAAGAGACTGCTATCAAGAGACTGCTTACAACTCTAATTACATACAGTAGGCGTATGAGGAATATTGACTTAAATAATTATGAAGAAATGGGAACAAGTTCTCTGTTGAACTAAAGTATGTTTTAGTGTTTTTAGTTTCTGCTAAAACCTTAACAAGATTTGCAATATAGAATTAGTTCCAGTTGGAAATGTTCCCAGTGTTTTTAGCTATGTCAATATTCTGGGATGCAAAGTCTCCACCTTGGCAATGAAGCATCTCGGTCTTCCCTTGGGTGATTCCTTTAAGTCGCAGTCTATCTGGGACAAGGTGTTGAAAAAATGAAGCAGAAACTGGTGAGTTGGAAGAGGATTTATTTGTCCAAAGGTGGTGGAGTTACGTTCATAAAAAGTACTCTATCCAACTTGCCTACATACTTTTTATCTCTATTTCCAATACCATGCAAGGTGGCTTACTGGCTAGAGAAGTTGCAGTGAGACTTCCTATGGGGGGAATGGATGAAGAATTCAAGTTTCACTTGGTGAATTGGGATACGGTTTGTACCCCAATACACGAAGACGGGCTGGGAATTTGGAACTTGCTGGTTTTTACTAAAGCTTTATTGGATAAATGGTTGTAGAGATACCACAATGACAGGGGAGCGTTGTGGAGAATTATCATAGATCTAAAATATGGTGGATTGTGGGGGAGGATGGTGCTCGAATGAGGTGAGCAGACCACATGGGGTGGGGCTTTGGAAAAACGTAAGAAGAGGTTGGACCAACTTTCATCGATATACACACTTTGCCGTTAGGGATGGCTTCAGAATTAAATTCTGGAATGACCTTTGGTGTGGAGACCGAATTCTTAAGAAAGCCTACCCAACTTTATATGGCATTGCACGACAACAGGAGGCTGCAATCGCAGAATTCATGGATCTATCTAGTGGCTCTCTTCAATAGAATATCACTTTCATTAGAGCTGCACAAGATTGGGAAATTGACACATTTACAGATTTCTTTCATCTTGTGTATAATTGTAGAGTGAATGGAGGACCTGATACGATGATGTGGTCACCATCCAAGAAGGGATATTTTACTGTACATTCATACTAAGTCCCTAATGAAACATTCTACAAGAGCATTCCCATGGAAGAACATTTGGAAGACTAAGGCCCCTCTAAAAGCTTCTTTTTTTTTTTTTTTTTTGTATGGACAGCTTCACTAGGGAAGATTCTCACCTTAGATAATCTAAGGAAACGCCGACTCATTGTGTTGGATTGGTGTTATATGTGCAAGAAAAGTGGGGAGCATGTGGATCACCTATTATTGCATTGTGATGTGGCTATGAGTTTGTGGAATGGTATCTTTGTTAGAGTGGGGCTCCTTTGGGTGATGCCAAGAAGGGTTGTTGAATTTTTGGCCAGCTGGCAAGGCCTCTAGGTTAATTCTCAAATTGCATCTTTGTGGAAGATGATTCCAATCTGTCTATGGTGGTGCATATGGATGGAGAGGAATGGTCACAGTTTTGAGGATCATGAACGGACAATGGACGAGCTTAAAACTTTGTTTCTTCAAACCTTATTACATTGGTCGATTGTAATAGACATGAACGTACATGATTCCCTTTGTATCTTTGGACACCGATGCATAGGTGTTGCTCTTGTATATGTCCCATGTACTTGGTTTCGCCTTTTTTAATAAAATTTGTATTTACTGATTAAAAAAAAAAAAAGATTTGCAATATGGTTAAAAGATCTGCTTTATATAATGGAATAGCAGAAACTGTGTATTTGCTAGAAGTTTGATTAATATTATGGTTATATACAGTTAATTTTCTAAAAAATAAGGTACCATTATATAATTAATGTTAGATTTTTTCAGCTCAAGCTAAAAAATTAACGCACTTTAATTTTCCAAAAAACTTACTTATATAATGCACTTTAATGCTTTGGTTTTCAGCCATTTTACTTTATGGAAACAATGTTCATGATTTTCTTTCCTTAACCTAGAATGTATTTAGGTGTTCTTTTGTATCCTTCCTGTGTATATAAGCTATGCCTATTTCATTCGTATGAATAAAACTTACCTATTACCTATGCAAAAAAAAAAAAAAAACATGTTTTAAGTTTCAACCTAGTGGTCAATAGTGTAGATGACGATTTTTAAACAGTTCTAGACTAATAGACAAAAAAACCTGACCAAAATTTGGCAGTTGAATTCAAAATTATGCTTACGTTCAAATTTTGGTTCTCGTATGGGTCTAGTGCCCATTATCAACACCTCATCCTGTTAAATTTTAAAAGTCCCCACCCCCCGACTCCATAGGGTAGGTGAGTTGACACGTTTTAAGGGTGAAAGGAGATGCAGATATGTTACTATTAGTATCTATATATGATGAAGCACAGCGTCATCAGTTGTGTGCTTCATCAGTTCAGGGTCACATGTTTTTTCTCCTCTTAATCCTCACATTCCCGGATTACTTTCGATTTCATCTGGAAAGAGCATGAGCTGAAGAGATTAAGTTGTGTCATTTTGTTTATCCACCCTCTTTCGTAACTTATTCTTTGTGGTTACAGCAATGTTCTATAGTCACATCAGTTGACAGCCAGTAGTTCCATAATTAGGCGATTACTATTTCAATAATCGCTATTATATATTCTTTTGCTTTCTATGATCTCTATGTAAAGATGTGTATACTTGTCATTTTTGCCAGATTTGTTGTTTGCAGTGAGTTGTGTGTTAGGTGCAATGTTTTTCCAACAAATTGACTTTCTGAATGGGGTATATGCCTTATGCAGTGTCAGTTGGACCCCTTCTTTTTTGCTGAAACGATACGTCTTAACAGGAATTCGCGATGGTCCCCATGAACCATTCATTGCAGATTCTGTGGACTTTGTTGTTTCTCAGGTAAAGTCTGTGGAGGTCTCCACCATGTTTTGGATTTAGATGTGTATATGATATCTTGAAGAACTCTGCCCTCAAACACCCAATATTTCAGTGTTTCAGCACAGAACAAGACTTTCTTTGTGAAATGATTGGTTGCAGTTAATCCCAACTCTGTTTTTGTCTTCAAATTCAGTTAGTTTCTCAACCATTCATAGATTGGCATGCAATTGTCCCAGGGTCTTTGTTATTTTCTTGCATATGGTATTTGGGGTCATGATCCCTCCCTGCTACACCCAGTCCCCTCCCACCTCCCTTTTTACTCTCCATCTCTCCCCCAACTTTTCTGACCCTAGTAATAGAAACTTCTTTGAGCTTCATAGGAAACACTTCATTGTACAAAATTTTGAAATTGGACTTCAAACATAATTAAACCTAAACTGAGATGCGTTCGCAAAAGTTAAATCAACATTAGCGATCAATTTGACAATTGTGCAGTCTATTCAATATTTTCAAAATTTTAAGTACCATAGATATTTCCTTGAATATTTTCAAAAAATTTAGCATTAACCTGATGAATGTTCTCAACTGTATTTTCTGTGATCGTGAGAATTTCCTTTTTATTTCAAATCATATAGTCCAAACATTGAGGAGGCGAACCTTTCATTTTCCTTTTTGTCCTGGCCCAGTCCTATTTTTTTTTCCATGTAGGTACTTCTAATTTATCTGTTCAGAAAATGAGTCTTGTGCATAATCAACTTTCCATTTGCTTGCTCTGTTCCCTTTTTTTTTTTTTTTTAGTTTCATGCAATTATATATGCTGTAGGAAACTACTTGATTAATTCCTTTGGAACCCTAACATGTGACTGTCAATTCAGGTTGAAACACTCTCAAAGGATGACTTGGCCTCAAGGTTAACTTTGACAGTTGATACTGCCGCGGTTGGACCTCTGCTGCTTTCAGATTCTTTTATAACTATAATGGATGTAAGTTATCTGAACCTCTGTGGATGTGTGCTCTTGGTCTAGTATGAATCTAGTCCAAATTTGGGAATGTCCCTGTAGTTTCAGCTTCCTCACTTTCTAAAACTTCGTTGTGGTTTTGGTTCAATTTTTCTTTCTTTCTTTTTCTTCATCCTTTATTCCCCGCTGTGTGATGTGCTCGTTAATATTTGAAGTTCTATCTGTCACTTCTGAAATTCACCAGAAACACTTAAGAATCTAACATATAATGGTCATATGGAAAGCTTTTTGATGGTCTGTGGACATAACTTCTTGGGAAACTTGCCTAGTGTAGTTTTCTGCCAAAATAATGATAACTAATAGATATTGAGAAACATCATTTACAGTTCTTGTTCTCTTTATTGTTTCTCTGATGAGAGTGGATAAAAATAAACAAATAAAAGCCAGCCTTTGATTCAAGTTGGCCATACCTTTCAAAACTAGTCAAAATCCAATTAACTGGTAATTGAAGTGGTATTTCACGTGGGGAGAGGATACTTCAAATTAACTGGTAATTGAACTAAATGCTGCGGGTTTGGTCTAACGATTTTGTGAAGATTCTAAGCTGCATTTTTTTATTAATTTTTTTCATCATGGATTATTTAGGGGCAGGAAACTGACTACATGTGTAACATAGGTTCAAAGAGAATCTCATGGCTATAAGCCAAGCTTTGTTGTTAAATGTGTTGAACTTGGCAGACCAAAGGTCAGTAGATTACTATACCTGGATATGGATATCACGGTTCGGTTCATAAAACTTATTGCAACTCTATCAACACACAATCCCGTGTATCTCTGCTGGGTATATAATGCTTGTCCCAAGTTACTCATTTGCTTGATTTATTTCTGTCTTCCTGCATGGCTTTTCAAATGCTTGAAGTCATTGAATTCAGTATCATTAACTTGATATCTTTGTTTTGGCTATCTTTTCCTCGCTTAATACTGGAAGAAGGAAATTAACAAGTTTTCACTGATAACAATACCGGTTCTTTGTGACATGTTTAAATGCTCCCTCCTTGAAGACAAACGACTACTGTGCAATTCCGCAACAACTCAAAGATGAACTGGGCGAGAGGTATCCTGGTGCAAGGCGAGCATATTTGAAAACTGGGGGAGATTTTCCATTTCTTTCTCGTCCAGATGAAGTTAACTTACATCTTCAGGTAGTCCTTATTTATATATCTGCTTATAATTGTATTGGTTGACGGGCCTGTTCTTCAACATGTATCTTCGACATGGCAGCTGCACCTCAGACGGGTTGGTGTAGAAGCTCGGGCTGACTTGGTCCAAGGCATCTCAAAGGGAGGTAGTGGTGGAAGTCATAGTGAAGAGAATGATGGAAGAGAAGATCCTGATGATCCACCCAAGGATGATGGGGAACCCTCCGAAGGTCGTTCCACAGACGGTCAGCTGCATCCAGCTCCAGAAAGTTCAGAATCCCATAGCTTAGATGAACAACTCCTCAGCCATGCGAGAGTCAGCCACTTGGTCAATGAAGATCTGGCAGTGCTTTTCTTACCTCATGTGCGGGAGATTTTCTTTCTATATTTACTTCCTCTTTATTTGGGGTCATTGTACATTACTCTGAACTATTGCTGGAAATTCAAACAAGAAGTGTAAAATGAAATGTTCGGACATTTTTGCTGTATAAGCTTATGCCGGCAGTTCTTTTGTGTGCCTAGGATTTCTGTATTCCGTTCCATATTTGGCATTTGGGAGTGACTGTACTGTTCTAATTTAATATGGTTTTTTTACATGTCAGGATGATTTCTTGTACACGCGTTTCACTAAGTAGGATGTAATCTTCTTTCTTTAGGCCACAAAATATTTTCATACATTGTTTTTTAGCCGACCCCAGGGAATAAAGGAGGGAGAATTGATTTTGTTCGATCAACTTTTTTGAGTTTGCATGGTTTCTAAATGCTCGTTAAGCATAAAGCAGCGCTTCAAAGGAATTGGGAAATCCCCCATTGTGCAGATTTTGGTGGGTTAACCAGAGGACTGGAGTCTTTCAGGGTCCCAATCTGCCCAAGTGGATCTAAATAAGAGATAAAGCAATGATCCTAAATTGAAACAGCATACAAGGTTGTCTATGAGATTGCGAGATGCATATCCTGACACGTTATTTTTTATCGTTTGGTTATATAGAAGAAATATTTTTTTTAAAATTAAATAAAATATTATTATAATATAATTTTTTAATATTAATTTTATTTTAAAATTTGAAAAATTTGAATTATTTATTATATTTTATATATAAATTATAAAATTTATAAAGATAAAATGAGATAAGATATTTTAAGTATACAAACAAGACTATGCATCCCTTCATTCGAGAACAGAACACCATCACAATCAAATATCCACTAGGTCGTTGACTCGATCACACATACCTGCATTACGATAGAGGACGTCATGCCCAGCTAATAAACCGACTCTCACCCCTCCCTCTCTACGTCCCTCCAAAATCCCTAGCTAGATCAGTAGCTGTCCAACACGACAAATGAAATGCTTCTGAATTAGTTCAACGTCACCGCAGAAAAGCATCAAACTTTAGGGTACACATGCATATCGAGTCATCGACCAAAGCATCAAATTCCATTTTCTTCTCTTTGCAGAAGCCAATATCGCCAATAGGATGGCAAACTGTTCACTTTCCCAGCCTATATAAGATCTGCATATATTTGATGGCGTAAACCAACAGCACTGACAAGATCCTCATAGCATGCCCATCACGAACTCTAGAACATATATAGAGATAGAACACCAAAACTAATCAAGTCACACTTAGTGTATTTCTAAGGTCCAACGTGCCCGATTGTCAGCACTATTGTTTTCTCCTTGATTCTTCCATCAATTATATCCTATGTGCCATATATCTCCAAAGCAATAGGTCATTCCAGTGTTGAGAGTATGAAACAATATGGCCATTGCGAGTCTAGACATTTATTCTTACAAACAAAACAAAAAAAATATATATGTGCTCATCGTTCAGTTTCAAAAGGCCATGCCAAAGTAACTACCGATCCTATGTGTTAATCTTTTACAGCTATCCAGAATGTTAACATGGTTTCATGATGCCATATAAATTTACTTGAAGAGGGGGTTTTAGGGAAGGCTTCATACAACTTTCAACTTTTTTTTATAAGCAAGATGTGACTGTTCTCATAGTCTGTAAATTCTCCATACAAGGACTTGTATAACTTGACAGTGCAAATTACAACTCTATGGTTTCAGCTACAATGCAAGCCTACAGCTCCTACCGGTGAATAAAACTACCTCATAAAAATCATGAAGACACCCAATACACACAAACCTCTGCTTCGCATCTGAGTAAAAACGACATGATGATCACATTGATGCTAGAAAACGTTGCAGCTAACCCAAGATGATGCACTCAGTTTCAACTTTGCTGCCACTACATCATCCTTAATTAGCATCCTGAAACATTGTATTAGGTTCTAGAAAGGGAAACTAATAGAAAAGAACAGTCATGCAAAGAAAATCAAGAAACTTTAGTCTGATGGATAGATTTTTTTTTTTAAGATAAGAAATCCCGGAGACCATGCAAACACCTCTTTTTTCCAGTTAAATCCAATCCCGAACCTGCATAATGCATCCCCATCACACAGATCAGAAATAATCAGCTTTCCACCGATGGGATGTGACCCTTACAATTTGTTTGCACCAAAAGGTTCAAATCTTGGATCTAGAGGGAGCATACCACTAAGACCAAGGCTTCTACCACTTGAAACAACCCCTAGGGGTTAGTCTGATGGATAAATGATACTGCCATAAATGTGGTTTGATAAGAAAGAATGGCAACTCATTTCTTTACTTCATTGTTTTTTCCAACCCAAACCCATTAATCTATTATTCTAGCTGCACCATCTTCTATATACATGTTTCCAATATAGCCCTATTCCGTCCATAATTCATCTATACGTAATAAAAGGTTACTTTCAGCATCAAGAAGTAACTCATCAATCATCACTTGCTGCACAGAAGGCATGCCACACATAGCATTATGGCATTTCTAAATAATTAAACATTTTGCCTCTCACCCCCACAAGATGTTCTATACAAGCTAACAGCGATATGAAGAATGCATGACCGAAAGCAATAAATATGGTATATTTCTCACAATCCTATTATTTTAATCTCTCTAGCTTCACAACACTGACGAAAAGAGAAGGAACTGAACAAACAAATGGCTGTCTACGTAGTAGAAACTCGTCCATATAATGATACCCAACAAAGAAACAAGTGCCCAAATCAGGCAAGTCTCGTCATAAATACAATACTGATTTTTTCAAGGCACACAAACAAAGCCAAACAAAATCCAGAACTAGAAACTAGTCAATTTCACATTCCGCTGAAGACAAATAGTTCCCATACACATTATGAACAACAAGCAACGCACCCAAGATCTATTGAAACGAAACTAGTAGCATTACCAAAAATTAACAAAAAGAATCCAACACATCAAAACCCAAACGAACAACGAACATGAAAGAAATTAATTCCAGAAAACGTTTCCTTCTCACAAAACACCAAACCCGATTCTACAGCCACATCACTTGGCGACCATTCGAGCTATAAAATCCTCGTACCGGATCCTCCCGTCGGACCCGACCTCCACCTCCCGGATCCACTCGTCGAACTCGGAGGGCTCGAGCTTCTCGCCGATGCTGGTGAGGATGTGTCGGAGCTCGGAGACGGAAACGTAGCCGGTGGAGTCCTTGTCAAGGACCTTGAAAGCGTCGCGGAGCTGGCGATCGAAGGGTTCGGCCTTCATGTGCTTGGCCATGAGGTCGAGGAAGCGAGGAAAGTCGAAAGGCGCGGTGAGTTTCTCCTCGGCGACGATGGCTTTGAGTTGGGCCTGGGTCGGGTTTCCCCCAAGAGACCGCATTAGGATCCCAAGTTCGGAAGGGGCGATCCGGCCGTCACCGTCGGTGTCAAAGAGCGTGAAGGCCTCCTTCATGGACGACACTTGGTCATCGCTCAGATCCTTGCCCATTGTTTCCGGGTCGGGTTTCCTTCTCTTCAGTTCTTCAGGCTCCTCAAGTGATTTCTCTCTGTGTCTCTCTCCCTGTCGCTTTCCGAGATGGAAAATGGTGTCATGTTGTTACTAGTTTCTCTCTGTTAATGATAAATGTAGAGGACGACATCGTTTTTACTTTTTATGCCAATCCCCACTAACGTGGGGATCATATCCCATATAATACTCTCTTGACACGTGGATATCCAAACTGCTACTTATTCTTATGCGGACTGCGGAGGATATGCGAGAATTTTATGCATTTCGAGTAATAACATTATTATTAAATAAGTTTTTAAAAGATATTTAAGTCAATATACTTTATTATTAATTTTCACTATTAATTTCTTTAGGAGGTTGATTTTTTCACCATAAATAATAAAAATTATTAATAAAATTAGAATATTATCCTCACTGGCCGTTGAGAAACCGGTATGTTACATATAATTACAACCTTTATAAGTAACTAGCAATAAGAAGGAAGAACAGGAAAACTGACTCCAACCCAACAATATTGGGTTGATTTGCTTTCTATTTTAGTTCAAAGGATACAAGTAAAAGTGATGAGAAATGTTGTAAATTGATACAGAAATAGTAGCAAGCATATTGGCGTCACATGCATGAGAATTTATTCTGTCGCGAGAACCAACATATAGAGTTCTGTCAAAATGAGCTTTATTTAAGAACACAAAAACAAAAACAAAAACAAAAACAAAACAAAAAAAAAGTAGTTGAAAAGGGTAGGATGCAGAGACATTAATTTATCAATTTTGGCTGGCCCATGCCAACTGCATCTACCTTCTCTCATGATTGATTAATAGTGAGCCATTAGATTCTCTATCTTACCTGTCTTAAATGTGTAAAGATTAATAACTTCGTCTGTTTTTACAAATGAAATGGAATAAAAATTTTATCAATACACAATATTTTTAATTGACTTTTTTTATTGGCACGTAACAATGTTAACATTCTCGGTTGCTGTGAAAGTGCCAAAAATAAAATTCACATGCACCATTATTTTTATAGTTTTTTATATAATTTTATTTTTAATAATGAATATTTTTATAAAATAATCTATAAAAATGGTATTATTGTAATTTTAAAATATAATTATATAAAAATAAATTATACGTATATCAGTATTTAATTAACAAATATGAGAGAAATCTTTTATAATTTTGACTTTAATTAGTTAGATATCGGTCATCCTCATATCAAGACTTCAAGGAGAAGAAAAAGTGAACAACAAAAGCACAGGACATTTGAAATCTTTTTCATATGTATTTTAACTTTATCGCTTACGGTCGGGGAAATCAAACAGGTTTATTCCGGTTTCATTTGGTTTGGTAAATGATATATGATTAAATAAGATAAAAATTAAATAAAATATTATTATAATATAAGTTTTTAATGTTATTTTTATTTTAAAATTTAAAAAAAAATAAATTTTTTATTATATTTTTTATAAAAATTTAAAAAAATTATAATAATTATACGAAAATTTTGATCTCATCTCATATATCAATCTAAACCAGACCTTAATTATATTTTATTTTTTGAAGAAATAAAAACTCTAGAATTCAATATAACCAGATGCATAAAATGAGTTTTATAATTCTGTCCCTATAAGTCTTACGTTGGATTCCTTTAGTTTTTTTTTTTTTTATATCTTTATTTTTTTTTTTTCATCTCAATCATGTCGTAAATGGTGGCGAGATTTCATAAAGCTAATCATGGGTCGATTGAATGGAATCATTTCTTTGTGGTAAGGATTATGGACCATTATTTATTCTTTCTTTTTTTTTTTTTAACAACCAATAATCTTCCCTTCTTTAGATCTACCTTTTATTATTTTAGAGGTAATGCGAAATGTTTTGTTAAATCAATGCTTAGTTTTCACTTAAAATTTATTAAAAAAATTTATTTCTTATTAATTTTTTTTATTATTCTCTTATCATTTTGTGATATAGTATTAGATGATAGATTTATAAGTCAAATATAATAAAAAGTCTATGTAATAAAAATTGAGATAAATAGTAAAATTATTGAAAAAAAGAAACCTCGAGGAACAAAATTATATAAAAATCAGAGTTTGTAAAGTAGGGAGCGGATCAACTTCGACGATCATGGCATATAAAGTTGGCAGATGATGCTAGAGCCCAGCGGGAGCCACCGCTTTTTTTTTTTTTTTTTCTCTTAATGATTAAGAAAAGATTATTTAATATTATTTTAAATTTTTCATATTTTTTAAATATTAAAAATATTAAAAATTAATTTAAAAAAAAATATATCTTTTTAAACCTAACGGTGACCCAGCAGGAGCTACAAGCGGTGGCAAAAGCATTTTCCAAAGTTGGCACAGAGCTATTCTTTTGGACAATATTTCAAGGAGCAGTTCCTATTTCCTAATCCTATTGCCTTTAGGAAGGAAACTTTAATTTATCAATTTGACCAAGGAGATGATTAAACTTGTGGTTTGCTTTCATAATTTTGTCCTTTTCTTTAGGGTTTCTGTTTTTTGATATGCATGGTGAATGCATGACAATATCATTACGTCATGATTGTGGGTACCACAACAACATTAAATTTTTATGTGTGTTTTAATTTAGAAATGGTGGAATTACAATTATTTAACCTTTGAAAGACAAAAATCCCATAATGTTGTCCGCTATGTAAATAGACAGTGGAATTGGAGGGAATCCGAGGTGAGGGAGAGTGATGTTTTTGTCCTAGGCTACCACCTACTTCCAAAAGTATCTTATGGAATCTTTCGAAAAAATAAATGAAAAAATATAATTACAAGTATAATTAAGCACTAATTTATATATCAATATAATATGATTGGTTAAAAAGTAAATTTTATTAAAAACAGTGTTGATTTAAATTTTAAGTATGAATAAATCAGTATTAATATACAGATTAGTATGTAACTGTACTTGTATATAGCAAAACTCAAAATAAATTTACGAGTTAATATAATTTTATAAATTTATATATTTATTTTATATATCATATCAAATAAGTAAATCTTATTCACAGTTTTCATGTAGGGACAGTATATGCAGAATCTTTATTAAAAGAAAAAAATTATTATTTTATGAAAAATATTTTAATAATTTTAAAAAATTTTAAAAATAAAATTATTTACGACTATATTGCAGTCTCTAAATAATAATTATACTGCTTTATCAAATAATATTAATTTATAAATTTATATAGCATCCGGTCATGACTAAAGCATTAATCTTCCTTAAATTATGCGTAAAATAAAAGTTTTGACTGGAATTGATAATATTCCTATAACTATGATTTATCAATTAATTACGTCGTGTACAAGAACGACACGTGTATAAGTACAGATAAGAGTCAACCAAGACATAATGGTTCCAATCAAATTATACAGTGCTGCTGATTTCTGGATCAATTAGAAGCGAAGATAGTCAAACCCATGTGGCAGGCCATGTTCTGGGTGCCAAAGTTAGGTTTCCAACCCATTGAAGTAGACTCCTAAAATCAAACTAGGGAAAGAATGTCATGAACAAAAATGTGGGATTTGTAATAAAAAAATTGAAACGACAATCTATACTAATTGTTGGCGTAAAGAACTTCACATTTTGACTTTCCGAACTGTTCCCTCATACATAACAAGTTATTGAGACAACATTATTGAAAATCTAACGTTGGATTCCAAGTCATTTATCTTAATTTGGATCTTTACATGTTAAGATGGATAAGAATTCAATACAAGTTATTAAATATATTTATTTCTATGAGTTTAAATATTTGAAACAAATAATGATTTTACATAATATCAGAATATATATCTTCTTATCAGATTAAATTTTTAAGGTAAGTAATAATTTCACAATGATGAACTCGCACACAATGTTTGTAATGTTTTAGTTTAATGTCAAACCTGCCTTGATGCAATCTAAACTCTAAAATGGAGGAAGATTTATAATTCATAATTTGTTAAAATTATAACCTTGAAAATCTCGAAGATGGTAAAACAGTTGTGGATATTGTTAAAAGCTCCAAGTACTTTACAGTTTACATGATTTGAATCAGAGATGAGTAATTCCTGTTAGCACACAGAAAATTAATGCAATATAGGTTTGTCTTAGTTAAACGTGAAGGTGGGAGCCATGAAAATGCTTCCAATGTGAAATGGCTCGGCATTAAAGGTAAGGGAAAAGCTTTTATCTCGCCTATGCTTGACTGTCTAATTGAATGTTGGTAATTTTTTTTTATTTAATAATTAAAAAAGTTTTTTTGCTTGGCGGCATATTGGCCTGACCCTAGATGCAACGTCCACATCCCATCGTCGTCGGTTTTAATATTTCGCTCCAATGGAGCGTCACCTCTTGACAACTGTAAACTTGTTGACATTGGTGGCTTGGAGGCTGGAGCCCATTTCTTGAGCACTAGTTTCAAATCAACGTAGCTCTTCATTATTGTGTAGGACCCTTTAACCACCACGTCGCCGTTGATCTGAATCGCCGATTTAAAATGCGTCCAACAGCGACGGCTATAGTCTATTACAGCCAACTGTCATGCTTACGTTTTTCTTCCACTGTCTCTTCTCGAATCCATATGTGAACCTATCTCCAGCCCAACAACGTAAAGTACTGGAGTTGTAGTAAATTTCTAAATTCTACCCTTTGGACGACGTTACGTACTCTTTCTGCCCGTTCTTTCCCGGATGAGTACAAAAATTCTGGATAGAGAAATTAAAGGAGGGAAGAAGCACTGTCAGTGGCAGACGGAGAACAAGGACTTGGAAGAATACTCCCGGAGTTCCAGAATAAATATGGGTTGCTTGGGATAGGCCAAACAGAGCAAAAGATTTAGGGGAAACAGGGAGTTCTACAACTAATTGGAATGGATTTCCTTCACTTTCTAATTTCTCTGCCTCTTTTGCTCACATTTTGTACTCTACGACCTGTTCTTGGAAATGGAGAGTTGAGAGCTCTTCTCGAGTTGAAGTCTTCACTGGACCCAGAGAACAAGTTCTTGCAGTCGTGGACCAGTGAGGATGACCCCTGCAGTGGCTCATTTGAGGGGGTGGCGTGCAATGAGCATCGCAAAGTGGCCAACATTTCCTTGCAGGGAAAGGGTCTCTCAGGCAAGGTCTCGGGAGCCGTGGCTGAGCTAAAATGCTTGTCGGGGTTGTACTTGCACTACAACAATTTGTCCGGAGAGATACCCAAAGAGATTTCCAATCTAAATGAGCTGACTGATCTTTATCTCAATGTGAATAATCTATCGGGTGGTATACCGCATGAGATTGGGAACATGAATAGTCTTCAAGGTCAGTGGTTTGTTTCATAGGAAAAAGTTCCGGTTTTGCTCAATAATCTGTATCTTTAGTTTCTTCTTTTTGGGTGTTCTTTTGCAATTGATTTACATATGGCTGACGTGTTGCGGAGAAACTGAGGGAAGGAAGAGATGAATTTCAAAATCTCTATTGAAGTTCTTTGGTTTCAGAAAAAATGAAAGAATCCCCTTAGATGCGGGTAACCGTGGTGTTGCTGTGACATTCGGAGTTGTTTATTTTTTGCTCTGGTTCCAAATTGTGCATAATTTTCTCTTGGTGCATTGTTATATGTTATATGGTTTCGTTGCTCATTTTTGGATCGAAGGCCTCATGGAGAATAAGTTCGTTGATTATTTTGGCATTTTTGTTTTCTTCTTTTCTGTCGAATGGAGTGGAGGTTTCTTTTCAGTTATTCATCTGGTTGTCTTCGTTTTGATCAAGTGGGATGGTTAATATCTGCATCTTGGCCACCTTTAATTCACATTTCTTCACAGAGGCAAATACGCGAAAGAAAATAGAAGATTTCGATTTGCATGTTTTGTGTCATTATTTATCACCAAAAGGCAAGTTTTATAACTGATACCGACTTTTTCGTTTAGTACTTCCTTTCCTTTCCAAAATTTCCGCAACAACTGAATGGGCAATGAGATTTGGAATTGAGTGTTGCTGTACGAAGATGTCAATAAAAGATTGGAATTGAAGATGTACTGTTTTTAGGACTCTGGTCCTAAAACTCGGCTTAATTAAAAAAAAAAACTTCTCTGTTTTGTAGTTTTACAGCTAGGTTGTAACCAGCTGACGGGGAAGATTCCTACACAGATGGGTTCCTTGAAGAGGTTAAATGTTCTTGCCTTGCAAGACAACAGACTAATGGACGAAATTCCTGCAAGCTTAGGGAACTTGGGGATGCTAACAAGGCTTGATTTGAGCTTTAATGGCTTCACTGGTCGAATTCCAGCAAGTCTGGCGGATATTTTACAGTTGAAAGTTCTAGATGTCCGAAACAATTCTCTCTCTGGAGTTGTCCCTTCTGGTATGTCTATTTCTTCCATCCTCGCTTATGTTCACTCAAAATCTCATTTTGACACTCTTCCATTTTCTTTCTTAACTTTGTTGGGGACTGATCCATACTGATTATAAGTTTGATAAATGAAAATGAAGCTTTCAGGAGATTAAATGAAGGGTTACAGTGTGGGAACAATCCAGGTTTATGTGGAGTTGGGTTTTCTGCAGTGCGAGTCTGCACTGCATTTGATGACGATAAAGTCAATTTTGATCAACCTGGACCAAGCATAAATTATACTGCTCCAATAGCCAACCCTCAACCCGCAAATTTTGGAGCTCATTGCAGCCAGACGCATTGCTCAATGTCCACAAGATTCCCACAGGCTGCAGTAGTTGCAGGGGTTATTACAGTCACTGTCACATTGACAGGGGCTGTATTTCTGATCATTATCATGTACCGCCGGAAGAAACAAAAGATTGGGACCATATCTGATTTTTCTGATGATCGACTAAGCACTGACCAGACTAAGTTCTACATGAATAGTGCCTCTCCACTAGTAATTCTTGAGTACTCCAATGGATGGGACCCTTTGGCTGATGGCCGAGATGGCATTGGATCTCCTCACGATTATCTAAGTTACTTTAGGTTCAACATGGAAGAGGTTGAGTCTGCAACCCAGCACTTCTCTGAGGTAAATTTACTGGGAAAGAGCAAATTCTCAGCTGTGTACAAAGGAATTCTTAGAGATGGTTCTATGGTAGCTATTAGAGGTATTAATGTGACTAGCTGTAAGTCTGAGGAAGCGGAGTTTCTGAAGGGTTTGAAATTATTAGCCTCACTGAGACATGAAAACCTTGTTCAGCTGAGAGGTTTCTGTTGCTCAAGGAGCAGGGGTGAATGTTTTCTCATATATGATTTTGCTCCAAATGGCAACCTGTCTAGATATCTTGATTTGGATGATGGAAGCAACCTAGCTCTTGACTGGTCCAAGAGGGTTTCTATCATCAGTGGCATTGCAAAAGGTCAGTGATTTCTATTCATCACATTATTCTCAAATCTGTTGCAATGATGCTGCATTGTATCTTGATGCTGATGGATTGATAGGTAATCCTAGTCCAAGGAAATGACAGTTACAGTTGGATATGTTGTGCCGTTTCTTCAGTTTTTCCCATGCATGGTCATGAATCATGATGTACATTTCTCAATAATATTAGTAGGTTAGTAATAGGTCTGTTAACTTGAGAATTTATCAACACAGATGCTTTTGACTTCATTTGTTGATGAATACGTATCTTTGCCCCTTATCGTTTGCTGTATGTGTCACTTGGAGATTTAATTGCTATTTCAATTTTTCTATTGAATTTATTAGTACAAATTTGTCAACCTACAAAATTGTTTTTTTTTTTAGCTGTTTTGGGGGTGGTTGGGGGGGTGAGGGGAAGGAAAAAAAAAAACATCTTCCATAATAGCGAATTGCATTATCATGAGCTGCCAACTGTGGAGTTTTGAGGCTGATCCAGTCCATTTCTTCAAGTGCCTCTTTCTTTTTATGTCCTGATTTTAGATGATGTGTTTTGCTCTTTAGAGGCGCTGCCAGAATGGAAATTTTCTTTTTCATATTTTAAGAAGGTGTGTAAGTGCACATTCCATTCTTCCTCGTATTTTTTATTACTGATCTCACCCATTAATCTCGAAATACAAGTTTAGTTTAAGAAAACCAATGGAGTGAGACTGTATTATATGCGGGATCACAAGACCTCAAAATATATGGTGGCTTATTTTGATATTTTGTTGTGCTTTTCTGACCAGGTATTGGGTATTTACATAGCAGCAAAGAAAACAAGCCTGCCTTAATTCACCAAAACATATCGGTCGAGAAGATTCTCATTGATCAGCAGTTCAATCCGTTGATTTCAGATTCTGCCCTTCCTAAGCTTCTTGCTGATGATATTATCTTCTCGGCTCTCAAAATTAGTGCTGCCTTGGGATACCTAGCTCCTGAGTACATTACCACTGGTCGCTTCACTGAGAAGAGTGACATATATGCCTTTGGAGTAATCATCCTCCAAGTTCTTTCCGGTAAGCAGACTGTCACCAACTCAATAAAAGTGGCAGCTGAATCTTATAGATTTCAAGATTTTATCGACACAAATCTGAAGGTAAATTTCTCTGAATCTGAGGCAACTAAGTTGGCAGACATTGCACTGATGTGCACCCACGAGCACCCCGACCTCAGGCCAAGCATCGAGGCCGTAATTGAGGAGCTAAGCAGTTGTAGTGACAGTTCTTAATGGCCTAATGATGGACCTTCATTAATCTGTCTACTCTTGTTGAAGCTGGTCCCCTATTTATAGTTATATCCTTCCTGCAAATTGATTGTGGAAGAGAAGTCTATGTTGGGAAACAAGAGTCCCCGCGATTACTTGTAATAAGATACTTCTAACTTTGTGAAAAGCAATAGCTGTGATGAGGGCCAACCACTAACCCGCTAAGTGTCGGTGCCAAATGCTAATGCGTTCATTTATAATTGATGTCAGACCATAAATAACAGCAGTACCTGCAACCAGACGTGTAAGAAAGTTATAAAGGTTGTCCACATGGTTGTGGCGGGTTGACCATGTTTATTGACCCAGAGCTCCTGGTCTCTTACTACAACGTCAAAATTTCTTTAGTAGTTTCTTCTTCTTGTGGTGCTTGGTCTTTACACAAGAAGTGAAAAACCTAATCGTTTGTCCGTTGGCCCAAGAGATTCTTTACTTTGATGCAATCAAAAGGTATATATTAGAGGTTTGACACATTCAGATAACTTTGGATGAAGCCTGTACATAAAAGGTAGACATTGAGAAAGGATGGAAACCAACAAAATTCTTTCTATTTCCCCTCGCTGAAATTTTAAATGCTATTTGAGGAATAATTTAATAAATGTGTTGGGAATTTTCAATCCATATTCACCCTATAAGATCTACCTTTTGTAAGAATATAAAAAAAAAATAGAGAAATAATAACACAAGATTTTATATGAAAAACTTCTAGAAAAGAAAAAAACCACCAGACTAGATAAGAAAATCTAATATATAAAAAATTATTACAATCACATAATTTTTCTTCTCATCCCAAATACACCCTCAGCTTCCCTATAAGCAAAATTTTAACTTTACATCTCTTCTCATTTTATAAAAAAGACAATAGAGAAATTTAACTAAAGTAAAAAATTACTAACTAAACTTCTGATTGGTGCATTTTACCAAAAAGGCTAAATCTCCTTTTGTAAGTCTTGGCCTATCTTCTCTTTTATTCTCCACCAATGTGGGACTAAAGCCGAATGAGCAAAAACCCAATAATATGCAAATCAGGGTTTTGTACAAAAATTCTCTTCCTTTATTTCTTTCAATAAAGATTAAAGAACGGCCCCATTTTATTTCTAAGAAGAAGGCAAAAAAACTGAAGAGCTACGAGGTTTCCACCCTTCGAAGAAGATTCACGGCCAGCATACTCGCTAAGACAGGGGGATTACTCTTAAGCAACAGCACTGTGCTGTTGATGCTCTTGAAACCATTCGGCAGGCCACCAATCTGGTCTAATAGCCTCGACCTTCACATCCTCGCATCCTTGTATAGTCAATGCACCCAATCCTTTGAAGGCATCCGCCAACCGCAGAAGTCCCAGCCCACGACACCCTAGTGCAGTTGTCACCGTACCTACCTTCTTGTGGGAGGTATCGTCCTTTACTTCTGAGCCAGGAGCGACTTTCTGCTCCACCTCTGAGGAACAGGAATGAAACGTTTGGGTCATACCAGGACCAGGGAGGGAAAAAAAGGGGCAAGATTTCAGATGAAAGGAATATTTACCTTCTCCACTATCACTGAGAAACCTTAAAGGAACTGCACGCTTGCGAATGACACCCCGGTGATGTGTACGAGCAACAAGCTCCTGGCCCACGTAGCACCCTTTGTCAAAGCTTATTGCATTCAGACCCGCGAGATTGTATTCAAGTGGAATTGCCTCTCCTAGAAATGATAATAAGAACTCTATGATTTCTATCCAAAAAAACGTACATGATGTGTGTGTGTGTGATATTTGTACAAAAAATAGATATGGGAGAGACAATTTCATCAAAAATGAAAAGAGAAAAACTAGGCAAATAATCATGTCATGATTACAGTTACAAAATGCAGACAAGTTACTAGCCACAGCAATTGAAAGGGTGAGGGGATACAAAAATCAATTAGATTTGAGTTCCAGGATCTAAAATACTTTCAGGAAAATATTGCAAAAACTTGAGCATAACCTCGAGGAGGAAATAAAAAACTACCTTTTGGAATTTCAGTCGAGCCTTCTGCAACCCCCTTCTGCAACCTCCAGAGTAGATAATTCTGTTCATCTGTTTCTTTGTCAGCCTCAACCAAAGGTGCTGCAACAGGCACAAAAGGAAAATATTTACGCAGCTTATTCAGTAAGTGGGTCTGTCAAATGATCCATGATGTCATCATAAGCTCTTGGAAACTTTTTGATACTGTAAACATATGCAGATCTCAGGAGCAACAAAAACTTAGAAACTCACGTATTGTGTCCGCTGGGAAGATCCCCCTGAAACCAAGAGAATCCAATCTGGGATCCTTAAACCAATGCCATCCAAGATTAACTCCATGTGAAGCTGACACTCCAGTGCGATCAACACCACCACCCCAGCCAACACTGGCAGCCTCTGGTTCTTCTGCAGATAACAACCTTTCAGAAAGGTTCCCACCATAACGCTGCCAGCAAGAGAAGTCTTCTGCGACATTCTCAATCTCAACCTTAGACCTCAATCGGTATCTGCTTGCACAAGATTTTCAAATAGAAAATATGCAAATGCATAAATTTAAAAGCTTAAATTGACAAAAAGAAAGAAATGCACAATTGCTTCCGCAAAAAGGATATTGCTGGCTTTGTTATTCGAGAGTAAGCAAATAAAAGAGCATTAAGAGGGGGAAAAAATGATCGTTCACCCACATAGTAAAGCCTCTATAATCGTCCTGGTGCTGTCTAGGTGGTTGGTCGCATATCTTATAGCATAAGTGCAAAAAATGGAACTTATTCTTGTTTTCGGTCACAATTATGCATATTTAGAAGGAAGTGAAAGAAAGGTTGGTGGATCAAAAATCAAACAAACATCAATTTCTAGCAACAAAGGGGTCCTTTTGTCTTTTGAGTTGGGACTGGATCCGAAAACTGTGTTTTCCATGATTCTTTCCCTCCTTATGCCTGGTCAAACAGTGAACCATAGTTGGTCATACATAACACAGGCAGCACCAAGTCTCATAAAACAGGTTAGAGGCCAAATTTCTGTAACTAGGAAAATAGCTAGAGGAATCTATGGTGCAGTACCCTAGAAGAAAGTGTTGCTTGAAGGACACTGATATATCAGCTAATAAAAATTCACTCAAAAGGATACACAAATGATGACTTTTCTCTTTTTCATGTCTGCTCCTCTATACCAAGCCGGTTCTTATATCCAAAACCCAGCAATGTTCAGCAAGAACAAATCATAATGTATTATTCTCCAACTAGGCTGCTAAAACCAGAAAAACATTGGAGATAAAGAATAATTTTTTTTTTTTATCGAGAAGATTCAAAAATGATCCTTGATCTCCAACCACCTAAATTTACGATCTTTACTTGCAGGTTATTGTTTTCCACGGCCAAACAATAGCTCCCCCATATTTCATTGAGTGTTCAAGTGACCTAACACATGCTGGGACATGCTTCATGACTTATTGTGACCAATCAATTGTCAAGGTTAGCAGAAAATGCGCAGTAACAAAATGACAGTAACTAATCTACAACTTCTTAAGAACTAAGCGTGTTTATTTGAAAGAAAACCGAACTCCTTATAGTTCAAAGGCAATAGGTGCACTCGAAGTTCACAAATTCAGCTGTAATCTAACTACGATTCTACTCTTCCTAATTTACCATACAATTTAAGACAATAAACCAATCTTAACAACCGCCAATTCGAATACAACATTCTTTTATTTCATGAATAACTGCTATTCTCAAGCAAAAATTACGAAATTAACCATTCAAGGTCCCAAATAGATGCTATAACTTACAAAGCCCACTTGGTGAGATTCCTAGTAATATTATTTATAAAACCTACTTGAGAAAGAACGCGAATAATGTAAGACGAGTGAAAATTCGATAAACTCACTTCCTGAAGGTCTGCAAGAGCTCATCCAAAACAGTTGCATCCACATCCGCAAACAGCTGGAACGACTCGTCCGAGTTCGAACCGGGTCCGGAACCGTTCCTATCGAGCTTGGCCTCAGGCCTCGGCGGCATGTACAAGAACAGGTCGTACAGAAACCTTCCTTGAGGGGTCAAGAGCGCGGCGTACATGGGAGGGACAGACAAGGCGGGCAAATTGGGCGTGGGCAAGTTCGAGGTTCTCTCGCCCAGAGGTTCACCGAACCTCCGTACATCGTTCGTCAGCAGGCCGTGGAGGAACTTCAAAGTATCAGGACCTCGGAAGCGGACCACAGAGCGGGACCTGAGGAGCGAGGCCAGGGGCCCGGCGGTTTCGAGGTGAGAGAACCGTTTTGATACGAAACTGTATGCAGCGAATTTGGGATACCGAAGAGAGGATTTGTAGCGGTGCATTATCTTTTTGTTCTCTGCGTTCTGCGACGATGAAAAATCAGAAGGAAGGCTTCGAATTTCGAAATGAAAAAGGAAGGAGCTAAAGTTGGGTGGGTGAAACGTGTGCTAAAAGGCTTCTAAGCTTTTGCCACGTGTATTAGAATAAAGGTTATTGTAATGGAAGTCGGTCCTAGATTGCTGGGTGTTCGATGGAAGTTCTGAGCGAGACCCGTGGCTATCGAATCTCAGGCAGAAATGGCTGGGCCGCTGCTTAGTTGAATTCGAAAGAGCAAGCCCGGTAGAAGTATTAGCAAGAGTTTGAATGTGATGTAAGAAACCAGACTCTTGGCCCAACATTGTGCACAAACACTAGAAGTCTTGATCAAATGATGTTTCAAGATAAATCGAGTAATCAATTTCAATTTTCAACTAAAGACATAATGATAGAAAGCTAACAAATAAATAATACGCATACTCGATAAATCTCGTCCCTTTGACATCCATGAACATGACAATTACGCCTTGATCAGGAATTTATATAGGATTAATAGAAGTTAGAATATGTGAGCTAAATAAGTAATTTAACTTTAGTTTTCTTTTTAGTCACGTAATGTCAATGTTTAATTATCATCATTGCTGACGTGTAATGACAAAACTGTTTCTAATTTTATTCCCGGACACTTTTATAGATGCTTTCAGATTGATATGGCCGGCTGCAATAAAATATGACCAGAATTCCTCGTGTTTTTGTTTACGACCGTTGGCCGATCGAGACATGACTCATTTTCAATATCAATTAACATTAAATTTCATGAGGAATTCGATCGATCGAGAGTCTTGACCTAAAAAAGGCTGAAACTCTTGTTTTATTTTCCACCATTTTATTCTTCATATTATCTTTGATCAGGCCGCCCCAGTATAAAAATTATTGTGGGCAGGCAGGCTATATATGATCAGTTGGCCATTAACAAAAGAAAAAACATTTACATGATTTATCTAAGTTTCAGAATAAAGTTGACCTAATTATAATTAATCATGGTTTAGGTTGGAAGCCAACCTTTTCAAAAGATGCTAGAAAAAACATTACAAAAAATTATAAACTAATTTCAATTTTTTAAGGAAGATGGCGGTATTTTAATTTTATTAAAAAAAAGATAAAACTTGAGGATTACATCACTGTAAGCAAGGAATTACATGCAGGATAAGATAGATCAATTTCAGAGATGCATGTGGCAGTTACGGAGTAAAGGCTGCTGATCATCTCCATGTCCCATGCCAGCTGCTAAATAAAATTTAATGTAGAGATGGCGTGGTCGGTTTCCATGAGTAACCCAATATCAGCATCACCATCCATAGAGTTGGTCAATCCTGTGACGTGAACAATTTAATCCACATGTCAATGATCGAGCTTTTATCTTGATAAGGTTAATGGGGCTCAACTTAGGTGGATGGATGCTGACAGTGGTCATGATCATGTATTAATTGGAGCTATGGCGGTGTATCACACACAGCATTTCGTAATTCAGTGGATTTTGGTTTGGGGTTGGCTTTCTTTAATTAGCGTCCCTTATTTTGATCATTTGTTTGTTAATTAGTTCTTTTTAATTTATATCACTTCAATTATTTATTTTATATTTTATGAATTTTCCTCTAACTTAAAAAAATAAAAATAAAAAATTTAAGTCCTATAAATATCTCCTCCATATAATTACATGAGTTTGATAGTGTTTTAGCAATTCGAAATATGTATGATTTTTTTAAACATGATACTAATTAGAAGAGTTATTGTCACCAAAGTTTTGAAATATGTATGATTTTATAAAATATGGTTCTATTGTTTTTTTAAATTTTTATTTTTATTTTTATTTAGTGATTAAAGAAGTATTTTTTAAAAGATATTATGAATTCTTTTAAAAAAATATTTAAATATATTAAAAAAATTTGTCTTCTCTGGATGAGTCTCACGGTGGATGTGGTACGGCTCTACTACTTAATTATATTGTTGTGCTCTATAATTTTGCTTCTAGATGCTACATGGGTCATGTACTTTCAATATCTTTTAATTTTCTTCACTTAATTGTTTTAGCTTTATTTATCAAAATTTGATAAGTTTTGACTAAGTTAATTAATATGCAGATTCGATATAATATATTAAATTATAAAATAATTTTAATATAATATATTAAAACATGTCAACTTATCAATTTATTTTTATATCACCAAATTTTGCGCCCGAAAGGCATCCAAAGTCTGGCTTGTGCTTTCCCACGTACGGTTCTGTAAAAGAGAGAATAGTCTATTTTTCTTTCTCCTCCTGTACGTGGACAGAACACGACGAAGACTTTTTTGTAAGTCTATGCTTGTAGCCTTGTATATATTCCATGATCTTATGATGATATAGATGGTAAAGATGTGACGTGGGGGTGACAAAAATGCATCGGGGCAGATGGATCGATCGATCTCGGTGTATATGTTTGACAAAGCGGTACTTAATCCACCAATGTCCTTTTTCACGTTAAAGTACAAACGCGTTCTATCTCTATCTCGCCTTCACATGGTGAAGTGGCTTATTTTTTCAAAAAATAAAAATTATAAATTATAAAGATTAAGTAAACAAGACATGGATAAATGATATATATGTTGGACAAGGATGTCACGAACGATACATATCATTTCAGTACGTACTTGAAGAAGTCATGTCTTATAAGTACGTACGTACGTACTAGCCAATATCAAAGAACAAAAATATATATAGCTATATATATATAAGGATGCTTTTATTTTATATTTTTCAGTACTTTGCTATTTTAATTAACTTTTTTACTTAGAAATATGTTTATATATATTTTATATTTTTTTATCATCTAATAAGAATAAATATGTCATATCTTACTTAATAGAATAAAAATAAGAGTTATATAACATTTCTATACGAAAGCAGAACCTAAAAATTAACAAGCAAACAGTACTGAAGAGAAACCACCTGGGCAATATTCTTCAAGGTCCGGCCATGAGCTAGCGTGTTTAATTAGTTGTTTAATTCAATTTGGCAATTGAAAACAATATCCCTGGAAATTACCTGGTTAATCATCATGTTGTTGCACATTGGTATATATGAGAAACAACGTTTTTCTAATCCATTGTGATGCGATCACTATCTGCACGTTGGATGTGCGCGGATATTGATTCAATATCATTGTCAACGGTCCACGTACGATATTGTTTGCTGTGTGTGAGATGACCCTTTCGGTCTCAAATAAAACGCCAAAATTGACTCCACCCCTGCTGCATACCACCACAACCAAGTTTTTTACTTCACGACCAAGCAAAAAACTTGACTTGAAAAGAAGACGACGAGCGATCAGGACAAACACAACACAAAATGAAGCTAGTTTGGTCTCCTGAGACTGCGTTAAAGGCCTACATAGATACTGTTAAATCTGTAAGAAACTTTCCAATTACATTTAATTTGTAGTGTTGCAAATGCATCCTTCCCTTTTTTTTTTGTTTTGAATCTTTAATGAGTTGCTATCGTTTTGTTTTCCATGTATATCTGATGAATTTACGGTCGGGTTTTGTTTGCAGTGCGAGCTGTATCAAGAATCAGGCGTGGCAGAGCTTGTTTCCGCCATGGCTGCAGGCTGGAACGCCAAATTCATCGTGGAGACATGGTCTCAAGGTGGAGTTATGGCAACAAGTACTGGCCTAGCGGTGGCGAGCCGTCACACGGGTGGAAGACACGTTTGCATAGTCCCCGATGAACAATCGAGGTCGGAGTATACCCAAGGCATGGTCGAGGCCGGCATGTCACCAGAAGTTATCGTCGGAGAGCCGGAGGAAGCGATGGACGAGCTAGTAGGCATAGATTTCATGGTGGTTGATTGCAGGCGCAAGGATTTTGCAAGAATACTGAGGCTGGCAAAGCTGAGTAGCCGTGGTGCTGTTTTGGTTTGCAAGAATGCCGGTTCGAAGTCAATAGCAAGCTTCAAATGGCGAAGCGTTCTTGATGGCGGATCGCAACATCTCGTGCGCTCTGTGTTTCTGCCGGTGGGGATGGGATTGGATATTGCACATGTTGCAGCGGCGGCCAGTGGGGGGAATTCAAGTTCAGGTGCGAAAAAATGGATCAAGCATGTGGATCGACAATCAGGAGAGGAGCATGTTATCAGAAAGTAGTTTTCTTGTGAAATTGAAAGATATGATAGACTTCTCGTTATCTAATTTTTGTAATCCTTCTTTAATTCTTACGTTGCATGTATAAACATAAATTCAATTTAATTATCATCTGTACAGAAGTTCGTGAGAAGAACTAAAGAAAACCTCCTAGTTCCAGCCTCCACAAAACAGACTTTTCATCAGGATATATATATATATATATATATATATATATATATATGTCATTCTTTTCATGCCTTCGATCTTTGGCTAATGGCTATTTGTACGAAAAATCTTGGCATGGATATGTGCAAATAAATACCTACGAAACTGTCCATGCATCTAAATCAACTTGTCTTTCTAATCTGGCTCAGGAAAAAGGAAATCTTGCAATGTTAATACTAGCTGTATAATCATGCATTAATACACAAAAATACTTGAAATTATTTAATAAAAGGTCATCATGATTATGTAACTAAAAGTATAATTGTTTAAATTCTTGTGGATTTTATTTTATTTTTGTATATTTAGTTGTTCTGAATCTTTACTTTATGGATAGATATTGTTAATGGACGCGGTAAGAAAATTATATTTTTAGAAAGGAAAAATGATACTTAGCACCCCATTTGACAACCAAATTTGATAAACATAAATAAAAATAATTTTCTCTATTTTAGTGCTGGTTTGGATTTAAAGATGAGATTAGATAATTTTAAATGAAATATGAATAAAATATTATTATTATTTTAATATTTAAAAAAATTAAATTGTTTATTATATTTTATGTAAAAATTTAAAATTTTATAATAATGAGATGAAATATTTTTAAAATCTAAACGAAGCGTTATTGTAGTTATAAACTCCTAAATTTCTCTCCAAGAAAAGTTAAGAGAAAATAATGTTTATTTAAGATAATTGAAAAAAAAAAAAAAAGAAGACAAAAGAAAATAATTTTTTTTGTAATTATCAAATTTGATCCTCACAAAGGTTCCTTACATAACCCTTTGAGAAAGAACATGAGTTCATATGGCTTTATGTGGGGCGAAGTACATAAATTTTTGTAAATTATATAAATAAAAATATTATCTTTCTTTTTTTTTTTTACTAAGTGAATCAACAATCAATCCGAAACAATAATTGACCTCCACAATTGCAAAAATTTATCCCGAGAAACACTTTTTGCAGTTGGGAGATGCAGTCGGCGTGTAGTCGACTGTAAAAAAAAAATTAATACGGGACCTACATGAAAAAAAAAAAAATTATTTTTATAACTTTTTATAATTCATGTAGGTCCTCTTGAATATAAAAAAAATTTTTTATAATTTTTTTTATTCATTTTGTACAACCGACTGCACGCCGATTACATATGACGACTGTATATAGCAAAGCTGATTTATCCCGAGTTCAAAAATGAAGGTATTTGTCTCTGTACAGCAGCCCTTTCAAATTTCAAAAAATACAGAAACCTGCACACCTAGTTAAAGCTCCGTAGCACGTGATTCATGGGAGTTTGGGACTGGAATCACATGTACAGCGTAATGGATAAGGATGTACGGATCTGACACACTTCAGAATTGACATTCAAATCTACAGAGATCACACGTGTGACTCATTATTGGTGCATATCTTTTTTTTTCCTTTAAGCAAGTATATTATAGATATGGTAACGGTTAGATGTTACGATAATTAGTGGATTGAAAGGTTCTAATATTCACAACAGAAGAAGAAGAAAAAAAAAAAAAAAAGGAAAGAGAAGAATTTGAAACTAATGACTTGACCTCCACCTATATCTCGTAAGAGGTCGCTGCTTGAAGCGATTTTGAAACATGCTAAAAATGGTCTAATTAAGTGCGACCGAATGTCATAATGAAGGGGCTTATATTGCATATTGCTGATTTGGACGGGCTATAGAATTCTTTTTTCTAATAATCCTTGATTAAGAGTAATAAATTGGAAAAGTTTCGAATTGCCAGAAGAAGACTGCCTGCGACAATGGTGCCATATTGGAGACACTCACTACAGAAGGAAATTATCAGACCTAAGAGATTTGAGGTCATTGGCCGTGGAGAAGATGCGCATGATGGCAGGAGACACCGCACGTGTGGCTCATGTGAGCACTTTGAGTGACTTACCACTATTACCGCTTGGAAGATTAACGACAAGGGAGGCCTTTGGTGAAGCGTGTGGTAGTCTTTGAGTTCCGAAAAGCAAAAGATCAGAAAAAGAAATAGAAACTAAAACGAATAGCTACCGGATTAACCAGATAGGAGGAGGGAAGAATGAGCAGAGGCTCCAACCCCCTCTGGAGTTAAGCAACTAGATGCTTGGGTTTTGGTGGGAGAGAGAAGGCTCAGGAGAGGAAAAAAGACCCAACTCTTTTTTTTTTTTTTTTTAAATTGTTGCTTAATATACCTGTGCAAAAACTGTGCAGTTCCTTTTATTTACTATTATGCATTTTATTATTGTCCATTTAAAACTAAAAATCCAAGTTCTGATTCGGCTCCAGAGCTCGCTAACGCCTATGTATTTTTACTGAATGTCAGAAATCTTTCGGTACAAAGGGCTAATCCATGATCAACAGATCATGGTGAAAACCAGATTTCATTCATGGGATCAACAATCAGTAAGAATGTGCATGCTCGAACGTAAGACGTTTATCGTGTAAATGATAACAAATATCGTGAAGATGACATATACACAACCTCCAGCGGGTAGAATCTACGTGTGAATACAAGAAAGTCATCATCGACATTGGCCGTCCAAGTTTGCGGATTCAATCACTCCTTTAAAACATCCAGGTAATATATGTCCAAGGCTGAAGCTTATACCATTTTGATGATTCCATTGCTGCTGTCTCTAGGCATAAATTCCAGGCCATACTCGAATGATATTCCCTTCCTTCCGGTTGCAGAGACTGCGTGTGAAAAAAACTGCAACCAACTGTCCTGGTCAACTATTGCTAGAAACCCCGAAGCACATCCAAGTCAGGCCTTGTTGGATATTCAAGACCCTGAAGTGCTGGCATCAGTCTCAGATCCTCGTCTGAATATGCAGGGATTAACCAGTATTTCTTATCCCTCCCAAGCACCTGAAATGGAAAAAGGAAATTTTACAATGTTGCCAACAATGTAATTCCGATGCACAGCACAGACGCCGCAACTTTTATTTTGAAGCAAACACAAAACTCAAGCACATGTTACTTGTCAAAAAATAAAAACTTCAAGTACATGTTGGTTTCCACTTTACATTACACTGTAGTTTCCCATACAAAGTGAGAATCTGTCATATTATTCAGGAACTCAACAAAAATTTTCAGAATTTCTAAAATGAAGAAATTGGTTACAATTGCCAAGGCAGTTCAGTTTTAAGGAATGTAATTTTTTTGGTGTCAAGTCACGTGTAGAAACACCAATGGCAGAAGGTGAATTCCTGCCTCACATGGTGTTGGAAGACCAGTTGATTCTTGCATCATGACAAAGGATTCTATGTATGTTGTATACAACATGAACCGTTTCCAATTAACCATTGGAAGTCATGACAAGCAGAGAAGTGTGGTAATCTCTCCAGAGTAGCATGACCACTAAGAATTACCGGTTTGAGATGGTGCATTACTAAAGAGAAGTGCAGACAAGAAGAAGGGTGTATAAAACTGGGGGAACAAAGATGGCAAGGACATGTTCACAAACAATAGGAAATATAAAACCAAATTCCAGGTACTATGTCTTACAGGTCATACCATGGATAAAGCTCAACATGCTGTAAATTGAAATTAGTAGAGGATATATACGATGAAATATCAAGTATTGCAAACAAAGTTTTTAGCCCAAACATTTTGGCGTCATGCTTTCATGCAGATTTAACATGTAGATGTCTAAAATCAAGTGCAACTAAATCAGGCTCTTTTTCCTGCTCTACAGTGCATATGTAGCATACTAATCCTGGGTTTAAAAAGTTCAGTTAAGCAATGCAATTTATCTAGCAAAACAGATTAGCAGAAATGGCACGCATATCCATCATGTTTCTAGAACCCACCCACACCACAAAGGAGGTAACCTGCTGAAAGTTTTCCTTCCATCCAAGGTCATAACGCCATTCACGAGTTGTTTTCTTCTCATATGCCTAAAATCAAGAAAATTTAGTGATCAAGAACATTATGTGAGACATTTATAAGTTTAAATCCATTCCTAATTACATGGAAAACAACAAGGAATTACCTCAATTGTGGTGGTATTTGCAGCAATCAATGATATGTGCATAATCAGAAAGCCAAGAACACTCAGTGCAAAGGATAAGTTCAAAACTGAGTGGATAAAAAACAACAGCAATTGAGCACTTAAAGAGTACAGATGAAAATCTAAAATAAAAGATGGTATATTTGAAAGAACTTACTGAATGTGATCAACGTGGCTGCAAGGGTGCCAGGTGTTCCAGGTATCTCACCATCGGTGAAAAACTTGACAAAATACGGCAGTAATGATAAAGTAACAAGAATTGTCTCAAGAAATGTGTAAAACTGCAGCAAAATGGGACAATAACGTTACCCCCCACTAAGTCATACCCTCATTGGTTTTTTTACTTCTCTGAAATTACACTGTTAGCAGAAAAGCACAAGACACAATAAAATAATAGCATGACTAAAGCTGTCTCAATGTGCTTTTGTTTTGCTAGGGGAAGAAGAAAAGATATGCATAATGCCATAAAGAAAAATTCTATTTGCAAGCCGGTGTGGAGGACAGTGGACACGCCTTCCGCACCGTTGAAATGGCATAACTTGATTTGCAAGAGTAATTTATAAATTTGAATCTTGCAAATCAAGTCTTGCTACATCAACAGTGTGGATAGTATGTCCTCCACACTCGATTGCAAGTAAAAGGACTCAAAAGTCAAAAACTCTCATAAAGTACATAAATAACAAGAAAAATCGATTAGTGCCCTGTAGTGTCTGCTAGGCAAACCATAAACAAGCTCAGGCAATCAAGACATCATATGTGTCTATAGTCACACAACTATACATAATAGAGAGAGAGAGAGAGAGAGAGAGAGAGAGAGAGAGAGAGAGGAGAAGAAGAAGAAGAAGAAGAAGAAGAAATTGTAATACTTTCTAATATCATGAACTTATAGGGCATGTGATATCTTGCAGCAAAGCTATTCAATATTTCAAATGGAAACTTTAGTGTAATTTACAAAACTGAAAGGATGAGATTGTTTTATTTGTGCTGGTAAGTGTTGAAGCAAACCCTTCCCATGCAACATCTTGCGGCAAAACAGTGACAGTAAGCCTTCCTGCTAATCAACTATGCTCCGAAAGGGAAGGCATACAATCAACAAAATTAACCAATACAGTCAATAACAGAACAAAGCATTAGTGCATTCTATATAATTGCCCAGATTGAAGATCTAATCCCAAGCTAATGCCGTTAGCATCAAAACAAACAAGCAACAGAAAATTGTTTAAAGGCAATGCTTTAGCTTGATGCTGGATAATAGCAAGCATCCTTTTGAGAAACCCCATACACCGAAAATTCTTTTACCACATTTCTCATTGTCTCACACACTATACTTTAAAGACTCTATCCTGGGCAAGAAGCGAATACAACAGGAGGCTTTTGTAAGGGCAACCAGGCCAAATGCCAATATGTATTAAGATTAGCATATACTTTACTTGCTGGGCAGTGGCCGCTGAAGCATCGTATCAGTAAAGCACAACACATTATAAAGAGAACCTAATCTGCACTCAATTTCTACTTGTTCTAAAATCCTTTATTTTTCTGCACACCATTACAAGACCATGAACTTCAAGATAGGATACATATGATATTGACTGTAACTGCATCATAAAAATGATGACACAAAAAAATAAATAAATAAACAAAAATCAAAATATAAATCATCCGTCTTGATTCTATTGCCCTTATTTGGCAAAGGCAAAAATCCACAAGAGCTAGTGCATGAGTACGATATCAAGCAAAGTGAATGTGCTAATGCAAAGAGACTTGTAAGTTGATGAGGTGAAATCAGCATACCAAGAAAAGAAAGAAGTACTTGTAGTTCAACGCCCCAACACAATTCACGACCCAAACACAATGATGGTCCATTTTCAGTACGCACCTCGCACCTATAACAAATGCATGAATTAATCCTCTTTAATTTTCATAATTTCAAGCAGAAGTTTTCAAAGCAACTTATCAGGAAACAAAAAAGTTTTGAAAGCGGGATTTCATGCAAAGAACTCACAAACAGAACAGTGATGGCAACGAGGTGGTTTAACTTGATTGCACTTTCGACAAAACCTTATTCTTGGGTTGGCTGGGTTCATAGTTGACCGGTTTGAGCCTAAACCTGGGCCCTCATATTCTGATGACATCAGTGGATCCATGTCTCCTTTCTCCTCATCCATTACTGGCCTCCAATTCGGAGGAACACTGCCCGGATTCGTTAGAACAACAGAAAAGTAGCTCCATAATAGCATCCCCAACTACAGAACAAAATTGACTTAGAGAAACTTAGTAAAATATAGCATTTTGCACCGTCATCAGTTTTCAGTATTCAAATTCCTGTCTGAAATGGTTGGGAAAAAATACCTTTAAGCATAATAAAACTAAAGAATGTTACAAAAGTGAAAAAAATAGGTGCGTATTTGCAATTTCAAAACTAAGATTGTTGCTGAGGTGAGGAACCATATCGGTAATGAGATTCAATTTTCAACTTTTCCCACTTTTGTCTCCATTAACTGTACTCGGGCCAACGATTTTCGATTTTCTTTCTTTTCTTCAATTAATCATCAACCAAGCAATCTCATATTTAAATTAAGAACCAATTAAAGAAGTACTGAGACGGAAAATACCAGAAAATGAAACAAGAACAAGACGGCGAGAGCAGCGAGAGAATCAGGAAGGCCGGTCTGGAAGAGAGCTGGGCCATAAATGGCTATGACAATAGTGTAATAGGAGACCCCGACTATGGCGAGGACCAGGAGGATCATGATGGAGCCGAGACCACGCAGGGCCGTACAGAACTTGAACACGTTCCAAGCCATTGCTGCTCCCGACCTTTGCATAGTGTGGACAGCAGAGAGGGATTGATGGTATAATCGTGAATGGAGATCGTTTGTATGTCGTTCGGTCGGAGTTGAATATCGATCCGGGAGCTCGGACTTTTGATCTAGATCCAAACATCATTACCCAAACCCCATATGATGTCGGCAGAAGCCACATCGGACCAAGCCTGTCCTGGGTTCTAACTTCTAACGAATGAAATGGGCTTAATACTGAGAGCCCGATAAGACATCTAGGCTACGAGACACTGGTTGACCCAATAAGGATGCCATAATTTGGATCCTCATTGTAATTGCGAAAGAGACATTGCGCAAGATTAGGGCTGAAAGTCGAACGGTCCGGACCGGAAAAATCGACCGGACCGGTCATTTTTAGATCGGACCGGACCGGACCGAATGAGTCCGGTCCGGTCCCGGTCCAATTTTTAAGGGACCGAAAGTATTCGGTCCGGTCCCGATCCGGGGGTTTTTCACCCCGGACCGGACCGAATAGATTAAAAAAAAAATTATTATTTATATAATGGTTGAATTACTAATAATCTAATACTAATACAATTATATAGTTATACTAATTATAAATTCATAATAACTAAATCATTGTAAGTCTATAACTATATTATATATATATATTTAGTATCAATGTATTACTATATTCTTTAATATATAACTATTAACTATAATATATAGTACTAGTATAACCGATCAAAAAAAAATATAGTACTAGTATATATATTAATGTATTAACATATTATAAAAGTTATAGTATAAATTATAATATATCATATATTTGTAAATTTATAATAGTATTAGTATAGTTAACTTAATATGTAATATGTTAGCATTAAATCACTATAACTACATAGAATATTAGTAATAAGAGTATTACTATTATTTAATATAATATTACATATATTATCACTATCATTACATATATTTATTAGTTATAGTATTAGTACTAATAGACTAATAGTATTAGTTATTAATATTACATATAGTTACATATATTACTATTATTATTACATGATATAGTTACATATATAATTATCACTATTACTAATAGTAGTAGTGTATTACTAATATATATAATAGTATAGTATATGTATATATATTAAATATGTCACAATATAATTACATAAGTATTAAACAAAATGTCATTGAAAAAAAAAAAAAAACTCATAGGGTGGACCGAACGGACCGACCGGACCGGACCGTATGAAGTGAAAACCTTGGACCGAATAGGTCCGGTCTGGTCCGTAAAACCTCCTCGGACCGGACCGGACCGGACCGAATTCACCCCTACGCAAGATTCATGTTGTCCCTTGAGTTTCACACAGACAATATTATTAGGCTTTAGTTTCTTTTTTTACAAATGAAATGAGATGAGATAAGATAAAAGTTAAAAATTATTATTAGAATATAATTTTTATCTTAAAATTAAAAAAATAAATTTATTTATTATATTTTATATAAAAATTTAAAAAAATTATAATAATTAAATAAAATAAGATAAAATTATTTATCCAACCAAACAAACCTTAATATCAACCTATAATTGCGAGGGATGTCCAAAGATGCTGATCAGCTGATGGACTGAGACCCATGACAAAGATTTGGAAGACCAAAACAATACATACCCTCAAGGTTAAGAGGGGAGGGAGTTAAAAGGTCGAATTACTTTCTTTTTATTATTTTTTACTTAATAATTGAGAAAATAATTATTAGTAAAATTGTATATTTTTTTAATTTTTTAATAATTAAAAATATTTAAAAAAGTAAAAATATTAAATATACTAAAAATAATAATAAATAAATAAACGAGTGGTAAATCCATCATTGCCTTAAAGTTCAGGCCGAAGATAAGAAAGATCAAGAAAAGTGAAAAGTATCTTGGAAAGTTGGAAAGAGAAGAACGGGGGCGCAAATTGCAAAGGACAGACAATGGGTAGAGCCGTAGAGGTGGGGTCGTTACATGCCAGAAAACGTGGCTAGGTTGCAGACAAAATATGGACTTTGGTTGTTAGAATGTTTTAAGGTTAAATTTTATTTTTAAATTAAATTTAATATTTAAATTTATAACACTCATATGATTAAATTTATTTAAATTTAAAATCTCATTATATTTAAAATTTATAATTTTTTTTAATTTAATATCTTTTTACACGTGAAATCGATAATTTTTTTAATTTTTTATAAATAGTATTAAACTCATCTTAACATTTAAATATATCTAAATTTATTTTAGATAGATTTTATAAAACTCAATTCACTCTTTCAACTCATTACTATTTATAAAAAATTAAATTTAACTCAGTTCAGCTCAACTCAACATCAAATTATAACCTAAACATAGCAAATCATATATAAAAAGCTATAAATTTAAATTTTAAATTAAATTATAATATTATATATTGAATTAGAACTATATAAGATAGAGTAATACTACTCATTATATCATCTTTTTATTATTTTATAATGTGATGTTAAATAATTAAAAATTATTTATTATATTTTATTTATAAATTTATTATTTAACGCTAAATTATAAGATGACGTAAGAATAATAAAAATAATAAATTGATCCTTTCTCATGATATGACATAGATATCTTGTTGCAGTTGACTTCTTAAGATGGAATGTTTTGTTGGGATTTTAATTTTGGGTAAATTCGTACAGTTGTCTTTATAATTTAAACCCTTAAACCTTATCTGACATTTTTTTTTGTTTTTTTTAACTTTCTCACTACACACCCAGCACCCTCCTTTTTTTTGTCTTTTTCTTTTTCACATTTGTTCAAGAAGATCCTCTTGTACTTTTTCTGAACCTGTTTCTTAGATTTCGAATTTGAATTCCGGAATCATTTATGTTCAATTAATAATTCCAAATGCGAGTATAACTTTCCACTATTCACTTGATTTCCCTCGAGACTCCATCATCATTCACAACAATCAAGTTGGAATTCAAAGTTTAACTCCAGTCCAGTGAACCCATTACGAATTCTTGAACAAATTCTGCATTCACGTCCTGAATTTGAAATTCTGCATTCACCTCATTAAAATCTTGGGACTAAATAAATGAACAGATTTTCTATCAATACATCCCAAACTTCTTCGAGATTAGAACACCAAAAAATTTAAGATTAGAACACGAGGATTAGGGAGGGAGAAGAAAGTAGAAACCCAGACAAGAAGAGGGAGGTAGGGAGACTGGTGCACGTGATCCTGCTGGAAAGATAAAATGGACGTCTCAAGTTAGCGGGGGCTAAGCCTGTGCTGGCACGAATCAGCAAGGTGTGGGAGTCCCATTGGAGTGGACCACCTCAAGATGACTCGATCTTTGGCCCTCATTGTCATATTCATTAACTTCACATGCCCTGCCACTGGTTTTCTCTCTCTATCTCTATCTCTCGCCATGGAGTTGCATGGTGGCTTGTGATACACAGTACGTGGTGACACCAGTCTGTGGGAATTATAAATGTGAGTTGTTGGAGGCTTTGCGATTTGGTGGTGGGATTTAAAGATTGTAATAAATGTGACAACTTCCCTTCTTAATTGAACGACTCTGACAGTCTCCTATTTTTGTTGCTCCAATAAAACTTTGAGAACTACTACACTTTGCTTTGAACTTTGTGATGTGGGAAGAAGCTAGCAATATTGGAGAATGGACATTGTAGTTGGAAGTGACGCGAGAAGAGAAGAAAGATTGAAATTCACAAACTTTGAGAGGATTTAAGATCTCTGTGGAGGAGTTGCCTTGCTGTTCCACTTATTAATTTCTGTTCTTGTTGTTTGTTCTTGAACTTCACGTAAAATGAATGTCAAAGAACTGCAAGCCTAATGAACATCAAATTAATATTTCTTGCACAACTTACATAGACGTGCAAGAATTCATGAAAATCTTGTTCACTTGTTGGATTCCCAGTTACTTGTCCCTCCGGGCCGCCTTTTTAGCCTCTCGGCATTAACTTCATGGATTCCCATCATGTTAAATCTCGCTCATACAATTTTTCTTCAAAATACATTTATTGTCTATTTGCGTAGCTAATCAAAGGCCAGAGACTTTAATGTGCTCACCCCTCCCCCCCCCCCCCCCCCCCCCCCCCCCCCCCCCCAAAAAAAAAGCCAAGGGAGGTCAAAGCAATCTAAATCTTTTCGTGTCTGAACTCTAAACCAGTCACTGTCAGCAGCTAATTTCTCTGTTCAGATTTTAGCTAAATTATGCGTGATTTCACAAACTTTTTACTACATTTTTGGAAGTTCATTTATATCCATCCACTTGACAATGTTTTACGTATTTTTGAATCAAAGTAGATAGATATGAATGTGCATGAATGAACACAGTACTGGTACGTATGTATTTAATTTATGGCCCTAGCAATGCAAGTTGCCCACAATATGTGTGATATGTATGTCAATACATTTATATGTTACTCTATTTGTTTAATAAACTAACGTACTCTTTTATCTGTGTAATAAGTGGAGGTGCTGTGTTCGAGGAAAGATCAGGGCCGTTGATTTATTTAAGTGATGAGCTACCTGTCCACGTGAGGAGCCCGTGCTCCCATCTGGATCTTCATAAGCCAAGCCGCTGGATCATTACACTTGTCACCATCTGTTGTATCATATATATTGCATACTTACCGTGTAAACCCTAAGGGTGTTGGGTCCTTTTTTTGTATGCAGTGGCTGGGTCTTTCTCGAGAGGCAGAGAGATAGAGAGAAAAGAGAGAAGGGGGTTGTTTTAGGGTTTCTGTGTTTGATCTCTAGAGAGAAATCTGTGCGATTTCTTGTGAGGGCTTGTAATCCTATTGAACTGAGGCTTCTCTGTGCTGTAATCTTTATCAATAAAGATCTCTGAGGCCATTCCTGCCATGGATGTAGACCATTAGGGTCGAACCACGTATCTCGGTGTGTTCTTTCTATGTTTTTTGCTTATTTTCATATTTCATTATTCATTCTTATTTCCTTGCTAATTTCTGGTGTATATATGCTCTCGGTTATTTGTTGATTCGTGATTATATACTGGATCTGGAAGTGCTGTATATTCTTGGATATATCTGTGTTGGTATTCTGCTGGTTTTGTGAATCTTGTGAACATATTTGATAACAGAGTGGTTATTGTGAATCTTGTGCATTTTGGTTTTGAGTCAAGAAACAGTAATACTCTTGTTGGGTTTTTTCTGAAACGAAACTTATAAGATTTGTTATCTGTATTGAATTTCTTTATTACAAATCTTGGCAATATTTTGTATCTGTAAAACACTAGTTTTATAACAATTGGTATCTAGAGCCTAGGTTCATGGGGACCATGAGATTTGATATAGAGAAATTCACTGGTGAAAATGATTTTGGCCTATGGAGACACTGCTAGTCCAACATGGACTGCAGGATGCTCTCCTAAGTGAGAAACAGAAGGGCTCTTCCTCGAAAGAGGAAGATAAGGGGTCTGTCCAGAGGGACATTCTCCAGAAAGCCCATAGTGCCCTAATCCTCTCTCTTGGGGATAAAGTCCTGAGAGAGGTGGCTAGTGAGGACACGGCTGCAGGCATTTGGCTGAAATTAGAAAACCTATATATGACAAAGTCTTTAGCAAATAGATTACACAAGAAAACAAAACTGTATACCTTCAAGATGACCCCAGGGACTCCAATAGGACAGCACCTAGATGAATTCAACAAAATCATATTAGACTTAGCCAATATAGACATTAAGGTGGAGGATGAGGATCAGGCCATCCTCTTGATGAGTTCTTTGGACTCATCATACCTAAGTCTAAAAGAAACCATGATGTATGGTAGGGACTCTTTGACACTAGATGAAGTACAATCTGTACTTCATACTAGGGAACTTCAAAGTAGGGGAGATACCAAACAGAATCATGGGGAAGGCTTGTCTGTCAGGGGCAGAACAGAAAAAAGAGAAAGGAAGGGTAAAAATGAAAGTAAGAGATATAGGTCTAAGTCAAAGGGGAAACAATTCAAATGTTTCCACTGTCACAAAGAAGGGCACTTTAAGAAAGATTGCCCTGATAGGAAAAATAATCCTGGGAATAAAACCAAAGAGGCAGGGGATGCCTCAGTGGTTTTAGATGGGTATGAGAGTGCTGAGGTACTCACAGTGAGTGAGGTTGATTCAAAAACAGAGTGGATAATGGACTCTGGATGCTTTTTTCATATGTGTCCAATAAGGGAGTGGTTTGAGACATTCTCTGAGCAAGAAGGGGGACATGTAATTCTAGGTAACAATAAGTCCTGCAAGGTCATGGGAATAGGGTCAGTTAGACTTAAAATGCATGATGGAATTGAAAAGGTTTTGAGTGAAGTCAGATACATACCTGAATTAAAGAGAAATTTAATTTCTCTTGGTATGCTTGACTTGGCAGGTTATTCTTTCAATTCTAAGGCAGGGGTACTTAGAGTTACTAGGGGTTCCTTAGTTATCATGAAAGGAGAAATAAAAAATGGGTTATATACACTACTTGGGAAAACAGTAGTTGGGGAAGCATCCCCAACTCAAAACTTAGTAGAGAACAAAGCTGTACTATGGCATAGGAGACTTGGGCATGTAAGTCAAGGGGGGCTTTTAGAATTACAAAAACAAGGGCTGCTGAGTGATCCAAACCTAGGAAACTTGCCTTTCTGTGAAGATTGTATCTATGGAAAGGCAAAAAGGGTTAGTTTTAAGTCAGCAACCCACAACACTAAGCAAACCCTAGATTATGTTCATTCTGACCTATGGGGACCAGCAAGAGTAAATTCACATGGTGGGGGAAGTTATTTCCTCTCTCTAGTGGATGACTACTCTAGAAAGGTTTGGATTTACATTCTTAAAAACAAGAGTGACACCTTTGAAAAGTTCAAGGAGTGGAAGACCCTTGTGGAGAACCAAGTAGGTAGAAAACTCAAGATCTTAAGAACTGACAATGGTCTTGAGTTTCTCTCAAATGAGTTTAACATGTACTGTCAAAAGGAAGGAATTCTTAGGCATAAAACAGTGAGGGAAACCCCACAACAGAATGGCTTAGCTGAAAGAATGAAAGAACCATATTGGAAAGGGTAAGGTGCATGTTGTCAAACTCAGGGCTGCCCAAAACATTTTGGGCAGAAGCTGCCACTACTGCTGTACATCTTATTAATAAGTGTCCTTCATCAGCCATAGGTTTTAAAACTCCTCATGAGTTATGGTTTGGAAAACCTCCAAAGTATGACTACCTAAGAGTCTTTGGGTGTGTTGCTTATGCACATTCAAAAACTGACAAGTTGGAACCTAGGGCACTTAAGTGCATCTTTATAGGGTATCCTGAAGGTGTTAAGGGTTACAAGCTGTGGGTAGATGGACCAGGAAGATATAATAGCATAGTAAGCAGGGATGTGACCTTTAATGAGTCACAAATGGCTCGGGTACAGGGAGAAAGGGTAGACCAAGAAACTGTTAAGTCCCCAAGAGGATCTCAGATTGAGGTGGAGCAAGTAAAGGCCCAATCTGAACCTAAAATTGGGGAAAGCAATCACCCTGAGGAAGAAGACTCAGGGGACATTGCTCAAGGTGGAGCCAACTCCTACAATCTAGTAAGAGATAGGCAAAAGAGAGTTATTAAACCTCCTATAAGGTATGGTCAAGCTGATCTAACTATGTATGCCTTAACAATAGCTGATGAAATAGTTAATCAGGAACCTAAAACTTATAAAGAGGCAATGGCTAGCAAGGATTTCCCCAAATGGATCCTTGCTATGCATGAGGAAATGGAATCTCTAAATAAAAATAAAACCTGGGTTTTAGTGCCTAAACCTAGAGGGGCTAAGCTGGTTGGATCCAAGTGGATCTATAAGAAAAAGGAAGGCATGCCAGGGGTAGAGGGGACCAGGTATAAGGCTAGATTAGTAGCCAAAGGGTTCACACAGAGGGAAGGAATTGATTTCAATGAAATCTTCTCACCTGTGGTTAAACACAGCTCCATTAGGCTACTACTAGCTTATACAGCTTTTGAAAACTTGCATCTAGAACAGTTAGATGTTAAAACTGCTTTTCTGCATGGAGAACTTGAAGAAGAAATTTATATGCAGCCTCCTGAAGGTTTTACCAAAGAAATTAAAAATAATCAAGTGTGTCTTCTTAAAAAATCTTTGTATGGTCTCAAACAATCACCTAGACAGTGGTATAAGAGATTTGATACACACATGATTAATAATGATTTTAAAAGGAGCTGTTATGATAGTTGTGTCTATTACAAGAAAGAAAAGGGAATATTTGTTTATCTCCTTTTGTATGTTGATGACATGCTGGTGGCTTGTAAGGACATAGTTTTAATTGATCAAGTTAAAAGCATGCTAAAATCAGAATTTGAAATGAAGGATTTGGGTCCTGCTAAGAAAATTCTAGGAATGGAAATTGAAAGAGATAGGAATGCTGGTTTGCTTTACTTATCTCAGAAAAATTACATTTCTAAAATTCTCAACAAATTTGGTATGGAACATGTTAAGCATGTATCTACACCCCTAGGACAACATTTCAAATTGTCATTAGATCAATCCCCTAAAACAGACTCTGATATTAGTTTTATGCAACAAATCCCTTATGCTAGCATGGTGGGAAGCATAATGTATGCTATGGTTTGTTCTAGGCCTGATCTAACCTATGCAGTGAGTGTAGTTAGTAGATTTATGGGGAACCCAGGAAAACCCCACTGGCAGGCCATTAAATGGGTATTAAGATACCTGACTGGTACTATTAACTTGGGTCTTACTTTTGGGAACAATGTGAAAGAGGGTTGTGAGTTGGCTGGCTTTGTAGACTCTGATTTTGCTGGGAGCATAGATACTAGGAAGTCTTTAACTGGATATGTATTTACTGCTTTTGGGGGGGCTATTAGCTGGAAATCACACTTACAATCTGTGGTGACATTGTCCACCACAGAAGCAGAATATATAGCATTGACAGAAGCTATTAAAGAGGCCATATGGTTAAAAGGGATTGCAAGTGAATTAAATATTTTTAGTGGTAACATCATAGTGCATTGTGATAATCAAAGCACACTTCACTTAGCTAAAAACCAAGTTTTTCATGAGAGGTCTAAACACATTGATATACGGCTTCACTTTGTGAGAGATGTTATAGAATCCAAAGTGGTAGGTGTGGAAAAGGTCTCAACTGAGGATAACCCCTCAGATATGATGACCAAGTCTGTCCCATGGTCAAAGTTCAGACACTGTCTGAACTTAGTAGGTATGGAGTCAAGAGTCAGTCCCCATTAGGGGGGGGACAGTGCAGGAATAAGCCAATGATGAGGGTCTTTATAGTCATAAGGCAAATAAATGTTTTGCCAAGGTGGAGATTTGTGATATGTATGTCAATACATTTATATGTTACTCTATTTGTTTAATAAACTAACGTACTCTTTTATCTGTGTAATAAGTGGAGGTGCTGTGTTCGAGGAAAGATCAGGGCCGTTGATTTATTTAAGTGATGAGCTACCTGTCCACGTGAGGAGCCCGTGCTCCCATCTGGATCTTCATAAGCCAAGCCGCTGGATCATTACACTTGTCACCATCTGTTGTATCATATATATTGCATACTTACCGTGTAAACCCTAAGGGTGTTGGGTCCTTTTTTTGTATGCAGTGGCTGGGTCTTTCTCGAGAGGCAGAGAGATAGAGAGAAAAGAGAGAAGGGGGTTGTTTTAGGGTTTCTGTGTTTGATCTCTAGAGAGAAATCTGTGCGATTTCTTGTGAGGGCTTGTAATCCTATTGAACTGAGGCTTCTCTGTGCTGTAATCTTTATCAATAAAGATCTCTGAGGCCATTCCTGCCGTGGATGTAGACCATTAGGGTCGAACCACGTATCTCGGTGTGTTCTTTCTATGTTTTTTGCTTATTTTCATATTTCATTATTCATTCTTATTTCCTTGCTAATTTCTGGTGTATATATGCTCTCGGTTATTTGTTGATTCGTGATTATATACTGGATCTGGAAGTGCTGTATATTCTTGGATATATCTGTGTTGGTATTCTGCTGGTTTTGTGAATCTTGTGAACATATTTGATAACAGAGTGGTTATTGTGAATCTTGTGCATTTTGGTTTTGAGTCAAGAAACAGTAATACTCTTGTTGGGTTTTTTCTGAAACGAAACTTATAAGATTTGTTATCTGTATTGAATTTCTTTATTACAAATCTTGGCAATATTTTGTATCTGTAAAACACTAGTTTTATAACAATATGATGCGTAGATTCATGATGATACTGACGTGGTCAACCATGGTTCGATGGATCACCTGGACTGGACATTAACCTGAGGGTGTACCATTCCATTGTCTGGTTCCAAACCCGTGCTTCCAAACCCGTGCGAAACCTTACTTCTATACGTGATCCTCAAATTTTAATCATGATTAGAAGACGACGAAAATACAATCTCAGAAAATGTAAAGAAAACGAGAAGAGACAGAAACTGGAAGGCAGATACAAAGCAAGCTCAGGATAAAATTCAAAAACTGTTGTACTTTAGATGTGCCAAAACGAGGAGAAGGCACAGCAAAAAAATATGCAGTAGCACACATGGCTCCCTCTTCTACATCTTTGCCTTCTTCTTCCTCCAAATCTCCTCGTCTTCCTCCTCCCCAACAACCCACTCACTTCACCCCTGTAAGTAGATAGACGTAGCCAACGTACATATCTTTTGTTTCTCGAGAAAGAAATGAAAAGAATATGATTTAACTGTCTATGGTTATGCTCTGTGTCGTTGTTTACTTGATGGAGTTGTTAATTTGTTGTAGATTCAAGAATGTGAAAGAGAAGAACATGATGAAGATGGATATAGCGAGGAGCAAATAATCCAGAACAGAGGGAGACCGGCCGCTGGTTCTACGGAGAAGGGAGTTACTCCAAAACATCGCCCGACGCCTCTCCATGAAACTTACAAAAGTGCCAAACCCAACGCCAAGAAGAACTCGGAGTCTGATACAACGGAGACCGAAGAGGACGGTTCGGTCTCGTGTAACAAGTGCCGCCCACATGCGCGCGAGAAGATCTCGGTGGTTCCCCTGGACAACAATGGTCTCAACAAGCAGTCTTCGTCGATTGCGAGCCCCAATGGCATATTCAAGGCCATCTTTTCGTCGCTAACGAGGAGAAGCCCGAGGTCAACGGTGGCGTTAACGACGGCCAGAGAGGAGCAGTGGAAGATTGCGGTGGCAGAGCTCTCGCACAAGCTGATTCAGGCTACGAGAAAGAGAGACGAGGCTCTTCTTGAAGCTTCAAGGCTTAAGTACTCCATGGCTGAGCTAGAGAAGAAGCTCAACAAGCTCGAGGTTTATTGCCATAACTTGAAGTCTGGCCTCGAAGAGTGCAGCACCAACTCGCACTATCAAATAGGAAAGAGCCACAGTAATCGGCTGGTGAACCATCTCGGCTACCTGAGCGTTAATGACAAAGTGATTGAGCATTTTCTGGTTTCGGTTTCGGAGGCTCGGTCTTCGGTCCGGCTCTTGTGCCGCGCGCTCACTATGCAACTCAGGCAAATGGGAAACAAAGTATATGAGAGAATTTCGATTCTTCTACAACCTTATGATATAAAGGTTTCACTTTCGAAGAACCCAAGAAGCTTGATTTTCTACCTTGAGGCTTTGCTGAACCAAGCTTTCTATGAGGACTTCGAATCTGCTGGGTTTCAAAAGAACTCCTCGAATCAAATATTGAACCTGATTGATCGGTGCGAGGCTAATTTTGAGTCCTTCACCTTGCTTCAGGAGTTGACATGGGAGGAGGTCTTGAATAAGGGGACAAGGCATTTCAGTGAAGATTTCAGCAGGTTTTGTGACAGGAAAATGAGTGAAATTGTCGCAATGTTGGGGTGGAACAGGGCATGGCCGGAGCCACTGTTGCAGGCATTCTTTGTTGCTTCAAAAAGTGTGTGGTTGGTGCACCTTTTGGCCACCTCGGTGCACCCGAGCTTGCCTATATTCAGGGTGGATAAAGGGGCGGGGTTTGATGGAGTTTACATGGAGGACATGGGTGGAGATAAGATGAGGACATTGATGCCGTCTGTGGTCCGGATCATGGTTGCACCTGGGTTCTATGTCTACGGCAGCATAAGCAGCATGGTTAAATGCAAGGTGCTATGCAGGTACTGCAACAGCAACAACATCAATAATCAGTGATGGTCAAGGCAAGGGTTTACTCATCCAACGCACCGAGGGTTAATAATATGATTTGGAACTGAAATATTTTGATTCGTTTGTAATACTTTTATCCGCAGTTTTGTTGTTTATTGTTATATAATTGGGATGATTGTGATGGTACTGTTCAAGCTCCTTTTTTTTATGGATACCTATTTCTGTGTCGAGAGGTTGTGCTGTGGTTGTGGTATTTTTTATTTTCTGGGTCAGAATAGAGGATGGTTTTCTTTGTTGTTTCCGTTGTTTGGTCTATTAAGTTCTTCACCATTACACACTACGCTTCTCCTTTCTCTCTATCTTCTCTCTGAAAAAGTTTTCCAAATCCTAGTGTCGCCGATCTAGGGGGGAGGAGCCTCCCTTCCATTTCCTTTCCCTCTTCCCCTCTATTGCTCTTCATCCTTTTCTCTTTGTTTTTCTGGAGTTTTTTCTTCCGTTTTCTTTCCATTTTGATTCCGGCGTTTTTTGGTGGAGATGTTTCGATCTATTGGCCTCCGGTGTTCGACGGCTTCCACGCGCATCACAGCAGACCTTCAAAGGTGCCGATCTGTCGGAAGGAAGAGGAAGTTCGCCGAACGCAGCGGCGAGTGGATAGCACGCGCGGTCCGTAGCAGGGTGATTGAAGTTCAAACGCCACTGCCTAGGATACTTTTCTGCCGCCACGCGCGGCTTATCTAAGACCGGGGCTTCTATTTTCTTAGGAGCTGACTGTCGTCTCATGCTCCAATGGCGGCGCGTGGAGTGCACGCTCTTTTTACAGCCTCTGCCGGTGCTTTGGATCCGATTTTTTGTTTTAGTTTAGTTTAATCTCTGTTTGGTTAATGGTTCTTAGTATAATAAAATTACAAGTCTCTTAGACATTAGGTCTGAAGAGTTGATTTTCCTTGGACTGTTAGTCTAGGGTGATTATTCTACCTGTTTGTTGAACGGGTAGAGGCTGCTTACACACTGTCTTGGACAGTGTGTTGTTTGTCTCACAAACAATAGTATTGTTTGGTGAGGATGCAGCAAGGGCTAGGCCATGTCAGTTACATTTATGTACTGGGGATCTTTCAGAGGTTTAAGTTGGCTTGTAATGAGAATTATAAGTCCAGTTTGTAATGCCCAATTTAAATGAATGCAATATGCGTTTTGATAAAAAAAAAAAAGTTCTTCACCATTTACATTTGTTGGCACATGGGATTTCTTCCCTTTTCTAATCCTGGGGATAGGATTCTAATTTCTAATTCCATTCATATTGACGATATTACTTTTGATGGGTCCTAACTAAGAACATGGATGTGATGATACCAACGGAGAAAGCAGAAAACGAAGTGAAATGGATAGGGACCGTGTGAACAGAATGCTTCTCTGTGCAATTATTATCGTCTTCTTGGATCCTCTGAATTTTATCTATCGTTTTACACGAGCATTGTTCTCATTACGAAATAATGGAAGCCATTTATGTGTAACGGTACAGCAGGCCAACTTTTACATCCAGCTGAGAATTGCATCCCAAAAAACCCGAATTCCGGTTGTTTTTTAAAGGTCTCTAGGTGTATTTAATTGCTGAGATTCTGGCTAAAAAATCTAGAGACTGACCTGTATATAACTCTTTGTAGCCAGCAATACATTTGATTTGCAAACGAGTACAAAGTACAAACACAATGAAGGATTATGATAATCAGAAAGTATTCTTAAAGAATACCACAGAGATCAAGAATTTGAAGTCCATTTCTAAATGAACGGTCACTAGTCATGAACAGGTGGGAGTGTGGGACACCAATTTTTGGCACTTTCAATGCCTTAGTTATCAGCCCTTTTGTTTTACAGGATATATAGGCTGAGTTAGTATGAAAAAAATCTCATGAATCATGAATGAGCATGGTTAAGAATTTTTTCCGCCATGGCTAGGGCATGTAAGTTTCCTTTTAAGCAACAAGGAAACTAGAAAAAGATATAGAGATGGATGACAATAAGACAAATTGCATGTTGCACCTCAAATCTGTCCAAGAATCATACAAGACGATATTTAAGTGGTTTAGCAATTTACTTACGTCCCCTAGAGCAAAAATTCAATATGTTTGTATAAGATTATAAACACTCAAAGTTTTCTCACGTCCACTCTCTTTATTTTTGTCCACTGATTCACATATCAAAACTCTCATATTTATAAGAGAAGCTCCACTAACATCTTACTAAATATCAGCCGAAATTAATGGCCAATTGGTGAGCTGCAATAGCTATAGTTGATCTTGCAACATATGGAACGATACAGAGCATGAGATTTTAGATGGTGCATGTACATAGCAGCTTTTTAATTTCTGTATTCACACTTAGGTGACTTTTTCCAACACTGCATATATCCATCACGTAGCCAAAGCCTGACAAGTTCTGGTGTTGGACCACCCGATTATTTGCAAAGCAGCATATCAAGTCCCATGAAGCCCTTACCGAACCACCCCCTCGCCCTCTCCACCACTGAGCCCCCGTGAAGCCTCTCCTCCTCAGCTACAACTCTCCCCTTGACATTCATTGAATTGTATCTCTTCTCCTAACTCTCAACTTTATTTCTTTCATTGTTTGCTGTTTTTCGTTGCATGTTAGCATGGTTATTGTCGTGATTTGTAAATTTTCTTGGTGTATAGCGTGTATATATATATTATATGTGATTTGATGGAGATGGGCATGCTGATTTGGTTATGAGAATGCTGATTTATGGTTTTTTGTTTTTGGTTATTAGCAAGCTAATTTGATTATTTTTCTTGATTATTAGCATAATGGTCATTGGTTTACCCTATTTCTCTTGGATTCACAAATAATGGACGATCTCTTTTTCACCACATTCTTACAAAATAGTGGAGAATGTATCAACAACCCTTTATAGCTAATGTCTTGCATGAATTAGTTGAGATCGAAGTCGAAGTGACGCAACCCAAAGGGAAAGTAAGGGCACTAACTAAGAAATTCCAACGTGGTGTGTGCTTTACCATGGAGGAATACAACATCTCTATATCAAGGTGGCTCAACATTAGCATATATGCTATTAGAGGGACTAACCCAAAGTCCACACAATTGTGGATAAGAATCCATCATTACTTCAAAACCTTTAAAAAACCTAATTAACTTGAACGTTCTATAGTCTCATTGACTAATTGATGGTCAACCATCCAAAAAGTTAAAAACAAGTTATGTGGTTGCTTGCCCAAGTTAAATCAATGCATTCAAACGATACCAATAAACAAAACAATGTATGGTTTTGATTGGATAAATTGGGTGTGGCTTCTATCTGGTATAATTAGAGTTGTTTTGTGTAGTCTTTATTATGGGTATGAGTGCTTTATTTGCAAGGTGGGTTGTTTATTTGTTTAAAAGATTTCTTCCGCCATAAGTGAAGGTCAATAAAGATGAGGAGGTGTCACCCTCCTTTAAAAAATAAAAATATATATATATGCTTAAAGAAAAGTATGGTTCTAATGATTATAAATTTTTGTTGAAATGTGTATTTATATTTTTTGTATTATTGTTTAGATTGAGAAGGCAAAGATAATTTACCGATCGACACAAAATGTCACCTTTAATTTGGAATATTGTTGAAACTTATTGAGGCACAAATCAAAATGGTAAGTACAAATAGATAATTTTCCAACAAAGAGAAATGGAGGTTGCTCTACCATTCTAACTGTCAATGCCAGGGATAACAATATTTGTGAGAGCATGTCTATCAATGCAGACAGGCGCAAGAAAGAAAAAAAAATAAAAAGAAAGAAGAAATGCAAAGAACAATTATGTAGTGATTGGAAAGATTATAAACTTTTGTTTGATAGATAATGTAGTAGTTGGAAAGATTATGTAGTGGCTTGACAAATGTATAAACTTTTGATGACTGGACGGATTAAAAGTGTAAGTTTGTAATAATTCGTTGTTGAGAGATTATGAAAATGATTTGACGTTGAGAAATTATACAAGTCTTTTAATGTTTTGTCTTTGAATGTGAAGTTAATTTAGGTTGATAGGTGGTTTTTATGTATTTTGATATATAGATTAATGGAAATTATGAAAATGAAAATAAAAGTATTTTAAAAATAATTAAATAATGAATTAAAAAATATATACAAAAATTAAAAATATAATATTATTTTATTATTATAAAGAGTAAGATAGCTAATCTAATGTAAAGTTTAAGTTTTGAGGGATTATGCTTAAGACAAAAAGTGACATATTAGCCAAATTTTACCTAAGGCAATGAGGATGCTCTTATGGTGCACAGGATAGCCAACAAGAATGAGTCTATTTTAAGATACTTACTCCACATATCATTTATATAACATAATTTGATTTGAAAGATAAAATTTTAAAATTTGAATCTTACAAATCAAATTATACCATATGGATAGTATATAATGTAGAGATTTTAGAATAATATTTCTAAACCAACAATGAAGAGCTCTAGAGTCAAAGAGTTGTAAGCACAAACATTTGAGTGCCTAACATTTTTCGAATTAAAAAGAGCAAGCGTGAGTCAGGCCTGGTTTGGATATTAAGATAAAATGATTTATAAATAATAATGAAATTATTTGTGACTAATAGTAAGTTAATATTTTTATAGAATTTTGAAAATGAGAGAGAAAAAGTTGAATACATATATTATAAAGTTAAAATATTGTTAAAATATTTTTTTAAAAAAATTTAAAAATCTTAAATTGTTTTTTTGTTTTGTTAAAAAGTTTAGAAAAATTGTCATGATTATGTAATGATTAGATAAAAAAATTAAAAATTTAAAATTAAAAAGTATTTATGTTTGTGATATTTGATTATTGAGATGAGATAAGAGTATTTTGATATCCAAACCAGGCCTTAATCTACGAAACAATTTGAGGTGGATTTTTAATACTTCTTATACTAGTAAGTTTGCATAGAGTACGATTTAAAAAAAAAAATAGTATAGAGTATACTCTTTCTATAGTCTATATCATAAATAAATAAAAGAGTAATAATATATATAGTTATAGATTATATAAATATCGCATATGTTTTTTTAAATAGAGTAGAGTTTATTATTAAAAAATTAAATTTTTTATATAAATTTTATATTTTTTTATTTTTTTATAAATAAATATGATGCTTACGTATTTTATGACCGTAAATATTAGTAAATTTAGATATAGATTTTTGTACTCTCGCCGTCTCCCGTATCAGACATGACAGGGTGTATCCTCTGCTTACATATAAACAGGAGCTTATTTATGTATTTTATTGTCAAAATAAGAAACCTATTAGGTGCTAAAGAAAAGGAGATATTAGAAACCAAATTGGGCAAGGCCAGGCTAATTTGGGCTTAGCCATCGTAAGAAATATGGGACCATTTCTATATTAGTTATGAATAATGATAGGCTTATTACTCTCTTACTATTATTTATTATTTATTATTTTTTTAATTATTTATTTTTACTTAATAATAAAAAAATGATTATTAGTAAAATTATATATTTTTTAAATTTTTTCTTAATGATTAAGAATATTAAAAAATACTTAAAAGAAAATAATAAAAAAATAAAAATTTCTAATACATTATAATAGTAAATGAGTGGTAAAAGGATAGTAAGTTTATCATCATCCTAACACTATACCCTCACACAACCTTTCCAACTCTGGCTTTTTGCTTTTCTAAACAGGCATAGCTGGTAGGGTATACAGGAATCGACTAGACCGGCAGCAACTAACGAAAATCGACTGCCAAAGTCAGGAACTGGTAAAGAACCATTCAGCCAGTGGCAGATGTTTACCCAAACCAATGTGGACTGGTTTGGTCCCGATTTGAACCACTATCTAACCGCTGAACTAATTGATGGTATATAAAAGTTTTTATCTTATATATATGAAACGATGTCATTTCACTTAATTAAGTGAAATGTCATCATTTTAAACATGAGGGTTTAATAACCCTCTAGTCCCTCCCCCCGCGCATCCACTCTCTTCTTCTTCATCTTCCTCTCAACGCTTACTGTCCCTCATAATTCTCATTGCTCCCAGAGTCCCTACTCCCAAGTCCCATCATCCCAGCTCCCTCTTGGTTCTTAGACCCCCACCAAAATGAAGCTGCCGCCCCCAACTCTATAGAACCCCACATCGCCGCTACACTTCGTTCATTAAATTCATGCATCACCAAGCTTCTTTCAACTCTGTTTGTTTGTTCATTTGTTTTAATTTGTGATTTTTGAGTTTATTTGTTATGCATTTTTGAATTTTTTTGTGAAGCTAGTGTTAATTTGTTCTGAAATTATGATGTGAATTTGCTCATTTAGAAATGTGTTAATCACCGACGAACCGACCGTCGAACTGATCAACATTGGCAATAAGATTCCGACCTATTTTCTCCCTCTTATAGGTCGGTTTCGATCAGCATCTTAATGCAAAAATACTATTGGTGCGGATGCATTCGATTTACACTCCTAAATTATTAGCCGGGTAAGTCTATACCCATTGGCCAGCCTTTGTCCGAATCTTACAAGTTACAAGAACCAATGAGAAGTAGGTGAAAAAAAAATGAAAAGTTTAACCAATCTTGTGTAATGTACTCTAAAATGATTGATCATAAGATTATGATTGACACTTCTTAGAAATTATAATAAATATAAAAATCTCACAATATAAGATCTCATTCACTAAATTTATATACACGTCTAGATTTTGTAGTTTGTATAGATTATAGTATAAGAGTTTCAAATTTAGACTATAGTCTCGATCTTTTGAAAGACACACCCGTCACGGTTGTTGGTGGTTGGATCGAGATTTTCTAAGAGCATTTGTAAATTTAATGGTGAGAAATTCCTTAAACAAATAAATTATTTGTTCCAATTCCACAGCATTAGACTTGTCATCAAATTTAAAACATTGTAAAAATTAATCTTATCTCATTTGATCACGTTTTAAATATTCTGGTAATATAATTACTTAAGCTTCAATAAATGATAAATATTGTCTTTCATTCCGAATTTTATAATTCAAATTAATTATATTATTTTATTTTATGTTTTTAAAAAATAATTAATATAAGAAGTTGTTTAAAAATTAAAATGTCGCATCAACCGATGTCTAAGATAACAAGGAAAGCGTACTTTCGTGGGGAAGACGGATTCATACTCGAAAGGGACCGACCGACCAAGTTCACATTGGACGTCTTCAATAAGTCCGGTCCATTCGTCAATACTCTTCGTTCGCCGGTTCAAACTTCAACATCGGCTAGCCACCACGTCACCTTCACTTCGGCATTCTTTTCAAACCAAGTTACATCTTAACAATCTTAACGGCTGTGTCGCTATCCAAAAAGAAAATAGAGATATTTTATTGATAAGTAGAATGGATTAAATGGATTATTTACATTCCTTAATCAGAATTCATTTGTAATATTTAAATTTTAAAATTTATTTTTAAAATTAAATTATGCAAGATAAACAATTTATTAAATGTACTTTAATCATCGATTTGAGAATATAGATTTTTAAATATTTATTCTAGCTAATCAAACATTTAAATAAATTCTTTTTTCAATTATTTATATTTTCTCTCAAGCTCATATTTATTATTGTTAAAATTTTAAAATAATGTCGCCATCGGTATAATCCAATTTTTTTGACCATTTATGAAAATGTGATTTTGTTAAAATATTATTATTACAAAAGTATTGAGTTAAAAATATATTATCGTTTGGAGGAAAATGTAGTTTATTTATTTATTTTTATAAAAAATAAAAAGAATAATGCTACTTTGCTATTCTATTTTGCTCCTTCATTTTTATCGTTTATACATTTAATTTTTTTTTTACTTATTACAGAAATGACTATTAATGTATTATTTTTTTCTATTTTTTAAAAGTATTTAAAAAATACTAACAAAATTTGAATAAGATAATTTGGCTCAGGGGCACGCGTATTGGTCACTACTGGCAGCACCCTAATAGTACTCAAATTAAAAATATGGAGAGAAAAAATAATTAAATAAGTATGAAAATGTGAAAAAAAGAAAAAAGAAATAAGTTAAAAAATTTTCTTCCACTCTTTTCTCGTAAGACAAAAAAATGAGCAGTTAAAGATATACAAATAAATAAGTAGAAAAACTAATAAAGAAATAATAGAAAAAATTATTTTAATGAAATGGACAAATGATAAAGAGTGAGATGTAATAGGTTTTGAAAAGATGAGCAAAATTTAGAAATTTTTTTTTATAGAAAAATGATTTTTAGCTAAAATTTAAGAAAAAATTTGTTCATCGGGATGTGACTCCTCTTAGGGTCTGTTTGGGGCCACGGTATTAATCTAAAAAAAATGCTTAAATAGCCTTAAAATTTATTTATTAGAAAAATTAGATTGTTTTGATATTATATATTAAAACACTTTTAATCTCAAATAAACTAAAAAGTATATTTAAGAAAGAGCATCGATATTTGATGCTCTTTCTCAAACGTGTTAATTTTTCAAATAATACGAAATATAATTCAAATTTTAAAAGAACTGTCAATTGACAAAAATATATTTATAACTTTTAGATAATTATAACTTTTAAACTTTTAAAAATATAGTCATAATTTTTAAAATTCAAATAATTATCATTTTTACCTTAAAAAACACTTTTTAAATTTGTTTCCAAACAAATGTAACGTGTTCAAAAGTGCTTTAAATACATGATTACTAAATAGTAAATAATTTTTTAACAGTAGAACTTATTACTTAAGTTATAAGTTTTATTTTATACTGCAATTCTAAATATACACTTAGTGAAATGCTTATAAGACATAATTTGATTTAAAAACAAATTTTAAAATTATAATCTTACAAATCAAGTCATATTATTTAAATAAGAGTAATGTTACATATAATATTTTTAAAAAAATGTTAGATACAATAATGCGAGTAAATAAAATATGAAATTCACATGATAAAATTAATTTTTTAATAGTGAATCTTACCCTTTTTCAAATTGATTACGTGACGTTTACATACTTTACATTTATATGTAGAAGAGAAATGATATTTGCAGTCGTGGTTATGCAAACGACGTGCAGTCGCTTTGAAAAAAATGAACTAATATGAGACCCACATGAAAAAAAATTAACTTTTTAATCGTGGACCTCACTTTTTTTTAAAGTGATTGCGCGGCATTTGCAATTCCACGACTGTACGTAGCATTGCTCTTATGTATATAGTCTTTATAACAGTAAGGTCTATTTTGAATAATGAGATAAGATGAAATTTTATTTTATTTTAAAATTTAAAAAAATTGAATTATTTTTATATTTTCTTTGTAAGTTTATTAAAATTATAATGATTAGGTAATTGGATAAATAAAAATTTAAAATAATTAAAATTAAAATATATTTATATTTATAATATTTAAATATTAAAATAAAATAAAATTGAATGAAAAGAAATGAAACAAGAATATATTCCCCCATCCAAACCGGACGTTATTCTAACTTTTTAAACCTTTCGTTGCAGAAATCAAACCCGAGCCGGAGGCAGGCAAAGTGACTGCTTCCCTTTTAGCCCCGCTTGATTAACTACAATTAAAAATTTAATCTATTTTAATTTATTATTATAATTTTTTTAAATTTTTATATAAAATATAATTAAAAATTTAATTTTTTTAAAATTTAATATTAAAAAATTATATTATAATAATATTTTAATATTACTATTTAAAATATCACATTTTTCTTATCCATCTGATCTGTGCAGTTAAACGGCCTTAATAATGTGCTAATTGAATTAAAAAAAGCCACGCTCTCTCTCTCTCTCTCTCTCGTCCGAGTTTCCCTTCTCTCTCTAGCCCCTGACCTCAGCCAGTTCACGATCTCTGTCCCTCCCCGATTTCGATTTCCGAGTGATCAATTGGACGGAGAAGACAGAGAATCAGAGTCTTCTAGGACTATGTCGATGTCCGATTCTGACTCATCTTCGCATGCCGGCGAGTACAAGAATTTCAGACAAATCAGCCGTGACCGTGAGTATCTTCTCTCCCTCCACGAACTGTTTCTCTCTCTCTCTCTCTCTCTCTCTCTCTCTCTCTCTCTCTCTCATTCTGATTTAATAATTTTTTCGCAGTGGTTGGTTTCGGTAAGGAATTCATTAGTAAAACTCTTAGTTGATTTCTTACATGTTTTTGTTAAATCTGGATGTGGAAGTAATTTGTTCTGGTCGATTATTTGCATTACTCGTGGTTGGAAATGTAAGTTCTCAAGTGCTACATATTTATGTGTTCCAATGGTTAATGCATTTTGTAATAAAACGAAGGTGTCAGTATTTCCACGCTCACTTCGGTCTAAACCTTATGATGCTGCCTGCCTTAGCGGCCATACCTGTTTTTTAAGAACAATACTTAGGCTCGAGTAGTTACGTTTGAGCAAGCTAGAGAATTCAAGTGTTGGGTGGAAGGAAAGATGAGTATAGCCTGTATAGGTTAGGTTATTGGTGGTTCCATGAGTATGGTGGCGCTGGTTGGGCGGTGGGACTTTGGAACTTAAACCTTGAAGAGTGGCAACCCCGTAGAGAAGGTATGTATTCATTTGTGAACTTTCTTTCAGCTAGAATGAGTGTTTCGCCAATAAGCTCTTAAGTGTTAAATTTGAAGTGCGGACCGATGTAATGAAATTGAAACAAAGGTGTAGCGGACTAGCAGTAGCAGTGTGACTCCCCATAAAAGATGGATTCAACCGCAAACTTTCTCTCAGATAAAATGAAATTTCAGTTAACAAAACCAAGTGTTGAATTCAAAGCTTGGACTGATGCGGATGAACTAGAAACAAGAATTGAGTAGTGAGATGACAGAATGATGGAAGCATTAAATTCTAAGTCACCCAAAGATGAAAATCAAAGTGGTGTATATATGGGGACTGTAAACCATCTACTTCGCATGGTGCATTTTATCATACTTGAGTTTTAGGAACCATGACCATCTACCAATGATATGGCTAAAAGAAGATGTTTTCTGGTATGAAGAAGATAATAATTGCATCTTCCATTCACTGATTATACCATCCTTTTTTGGGGCCAGAAGGATCAATGGAGTTTGAGCGCTCTGTAGCTTCTCATGATGGTGCTTACAAGTCGTATAAACTGATGGTCCTCTTGCTGAAATTTCTCTGCTCCAGTTTCAATCAATTGATTGTTCTCATGCACGAATATCTAGTATTATTGCTTTTCCAATTTGATAACGTGTGTTTTTTCTCCTACATTGTAACTTGGGAATAAATTTCTATTTTCTATAATCTCCTTCAAACTATTTTTTCTATTTTCTTTTTCTATTCAAGTATTTGATGCATCTGCTTGCTGATGTAATTCATTTTTAACTCTTTTAAGTTAATGGCAGTGAAAGTTGTAAGGGACTTTGATCAATGATTTTGCTGACATCCTCTTTGTCCTATGGTGGTTACCGAGCAAAAAGAAAATTAACCAAGTTTTTAATTCTTGGATTCACACGATGTATAACCTAGTAATGAAAGTCCACTCAACTGTGCTTTATATAACAGTGTTTTTTTGCAGAAACTTTTTTTGACAAGTAAAATACAATCATTAATAAATCTTTTGCAGAGACTTAAATCTCTTATTAAGTTTTCTTGGCAACTAAATGTAGATCAGAGAAAAAGATGTTCATTTGGAGCATGCCTGTATGTTGTTGCAGTGATGATCCACGCAGTCTATGTTTCTTTTAGAACTTTTAAGTTATTTTGTTATCATGAATTGGGTGACTATCTGACAGTCTCCCAAATTCATTAGAGATTAGGTAGGGCCAAATAATTGACTGAACGCTTAGTAATTTACTTAATACTGTTTGTTTTTAATTCAAATCTCATTCATGTGTAGGATTATTGCATGAAATGCTTCAGTCGGCCAAAACAGGGGATTCAAAATCAACTTGGAAGGTATATGTAGCTTGTAGTAGTTTTCTGGACATTTACATATGCATATTATTTTAGAGTATTTAATGTGCCTTTTTTATATCCATGTGCACTTTATAAGGAGATATGAATTTGCTTTTTTACTCTTGTTAGAGGACATGCTTGTAATTAGTGTAACTTGTGAGGGTATAAGTGTCAATTGTATGTAGTGTATATATATGATGGTACATCAATGAATAAGGTAAGTGTCAATTGTATGTAGTGTATACATATGATGGTACATCAATGAATAAGGTAAGTATTTGTCCCATGTGTTTCTACATGGTATTAGAGATACCTGTTGTTGGATGGCGCTAAGTGGTGTACAGTGGTTCATGCCCAAATCGAGTTCACTGTTGTTTGAACTCGTCGGAGCGCTTTCTGGTGTAGTATCTGACTTTTGTGGCTAGATCTAAGCTCATCATTGTTTGTAGCTACCAGATCTGAGTTCGCCGTTGTCTTCCATGCATCCCGGTGGGTTCTCTCTTCGTCGTCGGTGGCCCATAGGTGTTTGAAGTTGTTTCCAGCGAGTTTCTGGTGTCGTCTTTGGTACTGGGCACCAGGGGTGAACTTGCCATCATTGTCTATGATTACCGGGAAGTTTTCCGTCATCATTGGTCATCGGAAAGGGTCTCCGTCACCAGAAAAAGTTGAAGCCTTGGAGTGGTTGGTTGCAGGTATAAGCTATCCAATCCTTGAGTGTGAATAACCAAAACTTGGAGTAAGAGTTTATTCCAATCTGGAATAACACATGTTTGGTAACGCAGATAAGGTAATACTCAGATCCCTTCTTCTTGGTTAGGATAACCTAATATGTGTTCTTAAGGACAACAACAGGCTGATACGATATAGACCCGATCCGGGTTAATACCTGCTGATTCCAGGTCGATACAGACCAGTTCCGAGTAGGTACGTGCCTATTTCAACTGACACAGATTGATTTAGTCTGATACAGAGCCGAAATTTGGTATTCGGGTTGATTTTTCGGGTACTTGAGTTGGGTTTCTAGTTTTCCAAATCGTAGTCCCTGGTTTTTCATAGATATTTCATATTCTGTGTGAATTTTCTATCTCCAAGTGGAATTGTGATATTTTTCTGTACCAATGGCAATTAAATTTGAGTCACAGTCGCTTACACCAAACTTTAATATACCTATGACTTTCGTGAAATTGGATGGAAAGAACTATATGCTATGGTCAATATCTGTTACAATATTTTTGAAAGGCAAGGGACCTTCTAGCCACCTGGTTGAACCAAAACCTGACTCAAATGAATCTACATTTGCTCAATGGGAGTAAGAGGATGCTCAAATCTTGTCCTTGATTTTGACCAGCATTGAGCCTAATATTTGCTCTAGTTTGAACAATTCCTTTATTACTTAAGTAAGTAGCAAAGGCACTAGATTGATTTTCTCTAGCATTATCAGAATGCAAAAGTCGTCATTTGTTAGATGTAACCCGAGTACTTTTGCTATACATGTATGTTCCTAAACGTTTTCGGAGTGATGGTGTTCTTACTGATTGTCACCTTATTAACTATATGTATGCCTTCATCAGTTCTTGATGGTTCATCTCCCTTCTCCATCTTGTTGCCTTCATCTTTGCAATTTTCTTTTCCACAAAAAATCTTTGGGCGTGTTTGCTATGTTCATAACGTTGGCCCATGCTTTGATAAACTTGATTCTCATTCTATTAAGTATCTCTTTGTTGGTTATTCCCAAACTCAAAAGGGATATCACTGTTATAGTCCTGATTTTAGACGCTACTTCACGAGTGCTGATGTTACATTCTTTGAGTCCATATCCTATTTTTCGAACACATCTTCAAGTGTCGAGTGTGATCCTTTATCATTACCCACTTATATTATCTCCTTCACACTCACTTAACCTTACCCAACCCTACTTAGTCCCTCCCCCAGTTCCTTTACAGGTTTACTTGCGTTGCTTGTGGCTGCCGGCTCCCATGCCCCCACCAGCCGTGTCTCCATCTTCAAATCCTGAGTTGCCTAGTACTTTAGACTTTCCACCTATTGCTCTTCGCAAAGGTAATCGTTCTTGTGTTATTCAACATCCAACTAGCCAATTTGTTTTGTATCATGCCTTATCTTCTTTATTCTCATGTTGTATATCTCAGCTTTCAAAATTTTCTGTTCCTAAGACAGTTTAGGATGCTTTATCTGATCTGGGATGGGGGACAGTTATGAAAAATGAAATGGATGCCTTCACCATAACGGGACATGGGATCTTATTTCACTACCATCTGGTAAACAACTCATTGGCTGTAAATGGGTATATACAATCAAATTCCATCCTGATGGTTTTGTGGAAGGTATGAAAGCTTGCTTGGTTGCAAAGGGCTACACTCAAAACCTGTGGCATTGATTACGAGGAGACCTTCTCTCTAGTTGCCAAAATCTCTTCTGTTCGAGTGTTGATCTCTCTTGTTGCTAATTTATACCAGCTCTTATTTCACCTGGATGTTAAAAATGCATTTTTACATGGCGACTTGCATGAGGAAGTTTATATGGAGCAACCACCTAGGTTTGTTGCTTAGGGGGAGTACCGAGGTACTGTATGCAAGTTAAAGCATGCATTATATGGTTTGAAACAATCTCCTCGAGCATGGTTTGGGAGGTTCTCTGATGCTGTATTGGCATTTGGTCTTCATGGATGCCAAATAGACCACTTTGTACTTACATAGTGATGTAGGTCACATTTTGTTGGTTGTATATGTGGATGACATTGTAATTACTGTGATCGACTCTGTTGGATTTGCTAGGTTAAAACAGTTTTTACATGATCAGTTTCAGACAAAAGACTTGGGAAAGTTTAGATATTTCCTTGGAATTGAGGTTAGCAGATCTAAAAAGGGTATCAACCTATCTTAGAGGAAATATGTACTTGACCTTCTGGAAGAAATTGGCATGTTAGATGCTCGACCTATTGACATTCGTATGGACCCAAATCGTACATTTTTTAAAGAGGAAGGGGAGTTGTTTGGGGATCCAGGTAGGTATCAAAAACTTGTTGGGAAATTAAATTATCTCACTATCACCAGATTTCCCTGAGTGTACCAAGTCAGTTTTACAAATGCCACAGGTCTCCCATTGATTTGCTATAATTCATATTCTTTGTTATCAAAAGCGAGCTCCTAGGCTTGGATTGTTATATCTACCAAATGGACATCTTAGAGTTGAAGCCTTTTCAGATGCTGATTGGGCAGAATCTCCTTCAGATAGAAGATCTACTACTGGCTATTGTACCTTTGTGAGAGGTAACTTGGTTAGATGGAAGAGTAAGAAACAAGCAGTGGTAGCTCGCTCTAGTGCAGAAGCCGAATACAGGGCAATAGCTCACACTACTTGTGAACTAACATGGCTGCAACACTTCCTCCAACAGATTGGGTTTCCAACTCCTATTCCTCTTCAGCTATTTTGTGATAATCAAGCTGCAATGCATATTGCCTCTAATCCTGTGTTCCATAAGAGGACTAAACACATAGAGATTGATTGTCACTTCATTTGTGATAAGATACTAAGTGGTGACATTTCTACACCTTTTGTGAAGTCTGTTGATCAACTTGCAGATATGTTCACAAGTTGCGTTTGGGTACTTAGGTGATTTCAGATATTCTATGAATAGTAGAGAAAAATAGTGAAAAAGTACTGATAAAATATTGAATAGAAGTATAAAATAGTAAAAAGTATGTGAAAAGTAGTGATAGAATAATGAATGGTAGTGGTGTATGCTGAGAATACTCCACCACCCAAACTGGTCCTAAGTCATTGTGTTGTAGTTGTTTAAAGCTTATTTATTTCAGGCTGGATTTATGTAATGAGGATATCTTTTCATCGGTCATGCTGTTATTAGGCTGTAAACAGCCCTCAATAATTTTCTGTGTTGTACAATGGATGTGCGGCACATAGTAAAAAAATCCATAAAGGAAATCAAATCCCTGACCTGATCGATCACTCTGCTCTCTCCCATCCTTGTTTGGGTTGGGAAAAATAAAATCACGTAGCCCATCCTTGTTTATTCTAGATAATGCCTCGCATTTTATTTGGGTTGTGAAAAATAAAATCACAGGAAGATTTGGCATAGAAAGAAAAAAACAGAGTCTAACGTTTTGACAGAAAAAATCACAGAAAAAAATCATAGCTGGTTTCAGCTGTTTTGACAAGGGAGACACCATTTCTACGATGAGTGGAGGACGACGGTAGGACGGTGGTGGCTGTGTTGGAGTGGGTGGTTGCGTCAGACTGGGTTGCTACCGGTGTTTGCGTGGTTGGCGTCGGATTGCTGGTGGCGGAAAGGGGTGGTGGAAGCAACAAACAAGAAGCACCATCGGGTGGGTAGTGACAGATGGGAAAACTAGCTGAAAGGTTTTTAATTCCAGTAGAAATCCTGTGTTTTGGTCCTCATTGTCAAACACAGTCTAATGCTGAGATGTTATATTTTAATTGGATGCTATTAAATGGCTGAAAACAGCCTTACCCATTCCAAAGCAGAACTCTTATATGATATATATTCCCTAGCTTGAGGGGGAGTGTTAGAGGGCATGGTTGTAATTAGTGTAACCTGTGAGGTTATAAGTGTCAATTGTATGTAGTGTATATATATGATGGTACATCGATGAATAAAGTAAGTATTTGTCCCATGTGTTTCTACAACCCTTAACTTAATATTCTTGTTCATTTTCTTTCTTGTCTATGTATGTTGAACTTTTATTTGCTGATCTTATTATTTATTTCTCTGTTTCTAGTAATTCATTTTTAAATGTCTGGCCTTGAACCTCTTTCCTCTAGGTACTTATCATGGACAAACTAACTGTCAAGGTAATGTCTTACTCGTGCAAGATGGCTGATATCACAGACGAAGGTGTTTCATGTAAGGATCATAGGGAAGTTTTCTGAAAGGGCCTCTTTTTTTTTTTTTTTCCCTCAGTGATGTTCATTTTTGTTTTCTGCCTAGTCCATGCTATGTTATTGTCTCATAATTATCTGGCAAGCTACATTGAGTTGACTGTAGGATGTGATGCTGCATGCTAGTTCATATCAATATGTATCACATTGTCAATTTGATGCCTCCGATGCAAAATCTTCCATTTTTTATGTGGAATTTCCAACTTAAATCAATTCAACCTAACCTAAATCCTAACTAGTTGGAGTCGCCTCCATGGATCCTTTACACTGGAGTATGCATTAGCTGACAATACATAATTCAAGCCATTTCACAATGTCTGTGAACCTACTGCAACCCTTCTTTATCTTGTTTAAGAATTGGCTATGAAAAAAATATGACACCAAAGAGTTAAAAAAGCTGAGTTTATTGTGGAATTTCCATTGGGATGAATATGAGTCCTTTGATTTGTGGTTGTCTCCTCAAAGGGAGGGGCTGATGGTAATTACCTGTGTTATTATGTCTTCAACATTCATAATTTTCTTGTACCTCTAGACAATCATGCATGGGTGTTGCTCTTGTATATGTCCCGTGTACTTGGGTTATGCATATTTCTTTCGTCAATAAAATGCTTTTTAACCGATAGAAAAAAATATGATTAATCTTATGATCTTGCTACCCTTCTTCTCATGAATATTCTATATATTTATACAAGTGTTATATAGAAAAATATGTTAAATAGATAGATTAGTGCATCTGTTGTTGTGTGTTATGGTTAGGATTTTAATCATTGTTCTATTTAAAAGATAACCCTGGAAATTTTGTTAATTTAAAAACTTGAATTTAGATTTTTTTTTACCTTGTTTTAATAATGAAGTAGTTTAATTTTGAATTTAGATAACCTTGTGTTACCTTGTTTTTTGTGCATTTTGAAGCTCTAAAGAACAGGAGTCAATAATATTTTTTGCCAAAATCTACTTCTATCTACTCCCTTGAACCTGCCCAACAGCCCGCAAACAAATAAGAATAAGAAGGAATTCTTGTCCCTTATTCATCTAAAAAGAAACAATTCGCGTCATTTAGTACTTGGAGCTGTTCTGGTGGCCTTGATGTTTTTTGACCATCCTTGCAGTCCTATGGCCTGACCTGGCTGTTTGTCATCTCCTGGAAAGCTGATACACTAGGAAGATCCATTGACTACTGTCTGCTTTTGACTTTTAGGAATAAGCTGGAAGGCTTTTACAGAATCTAGTTTTTTGTTGGAGATGTAAACCAGGCTGGAAGGTCTGGAAGATGGTGCCACTATGCCTAATGTGGACACTATGGTAGGGGAATTGTTGGACTTAAGAAGGGGTTAAGCTTCCTTTAGACTGATCAAAGAACCCTTTTTTTAATGCTTTTCATTGGATCTATCTAGGTAGTAGCAGTCCTTATTGAAGGTTTTTATGTTGCCTGTCATATATTCTAATAAAGGTCTATCAGCGTAGCTAGAATGTATTTAGGTGTTCTTCTGTACACTTCCGGTGTACATGGCTTATGCCTTTTTCTTTCATTTCAATAATACTCTCTATTACCTATCAAAAAAAAAAAAAAAAATTCTAATAAAGGTCTACACAAGCAATAAATAAAATCAGCAGTCGCTTTACATTTGGGATTTTTTTAAGTGATGAGACAATTGAAAAGTAATTGTTGAACATGTGTTGTTTTTATCTTATCAGTTGGTTTAGTTGCCTTGAAGTCATTAGGTTTTCAATTTTTCCTGCAGTGGTTGAAGACATATACAGGCGAAGACAGCCATTACCCTCCATGGATGCTATATACTTCATCCAACCATCCAAAGAGAAGTAATTGTTCTCCTTTGTTTAACTGTTTTGACTGTTTGTAGATACTCATAGTCCTAAAAGAGCAGAATTACATACATTTTGTTTTCTTGTTGGTTGAGGAACTCTGTGTTTCCGTTTGTGTATTTTTTACGGTTTCTTTCTTTTTTCATTTTATTTAAAAAAAGAATTGCATCATATTAGTCAGTTCTGTTGCAAAAATCAACTTAGAGATTGTCTTTATTTTCTATCAGTTTTGATGGTGAGGTTTTGCCCTTTTGATCTCAAGCCTGTGACTTCATTGCCTTATTTTATTTTGTATTTCTGTTGATCTATTTTTAAAAGTGTGGTGTTGGGAATTGAAAAGGGCTGTTTTGTTTCATAATACCAGGGCATAGATGGGGGCCTCTCTAATCTCTCTCTCTCTAATATGCAGTGTTATAATGTTCTTGTCGGATATGTCGGGAAGAAAGCCTTTGTACAGGAAGTATGTGAAAGATCTTTATGTTTCCTTGTTTTGTCTATATGAAGTTTTGATTTTGTTGCAGTTTTTTAATCTTCTTTGTATTGGTGAAGGGCATTTGTTTTCTTCAGTTCACCTATTTCAAGAGAACTTGTTAATCACATTAAGAAGGATACAACTGTTTTACCTCGTATAGTTGCATTGAAAGAGGTAAGAGTTATCTCAGTTTGGAAAATACTCCTGCAGCTATTTACTCCCTTGTTTTTCCTCCATTGGTGTTTGGAGTCTTAATAAGTAGATGGTGACATATTCCTCCTTTGGGTGATAAATGCAGATGAATTTGGAGTACTTTGCTATAGACAGTCAGGTATCTAGTGCTACTTACAGTCACTTGTTTAATACCATATTCATAATATAGATGGTGTGCATTTAGTGTAGACGATATGCTTTTATCTTCATATAGATGATTTTGAATTGAATATTGATGATTCTCCTATCTTTTCATCATAATGTTGGTGATTTTTACAAACCATTGCTGCTGACGAATTGTGTTCCATTCAAAATTATACTGTCGTGTGCCAATTCATGATAAAGTCTTATTATTGTCACTTCTTGTTTGTTATATTCTTGGTATAGGGTTTTATCACCAATAATGAAAGGGCTTTAGAGGAACTTTTTGGAGATGACGAGGATTGTCGAAAAGGTGTAGCCTGCTTGAATGTGATGGCTAACCGCATTGCTACAGTTTTTGCTTCGTTAAGGGTATTTACATTTTACTCCTGAATTTGATTTGTATTATATAAAAAGTTTCCTGAAGCACGCTAATCTTTAATTCTATTAGGAATTTCCTTACGTGCGTTATCGTGCTGCCAAGTCCCTAGATGCAACTACAATGACAACTTTCCGTGACCTAATTCCTACAAAGCTTGCTGCTGGTGTTTGGGATGGTATTATGAAATATAAATCACTTCCGAACTTCCCTAAGACAGAAACATGCGAGTTGCTTATCCTCGACAGATCTGTAGATCAGGTTTTTAGGTGCATGTGTTTGTTATGAATTTATAATTTTCTTACTGTAAACATTGTTTATATTGTTTACAATATTCATCGTTTAAATTTTTAGATTGCTCCTATCATACATGAATGGACATATGATGCCATGTGTCACGATTTACTGAATTTGGAGGGAAATAAATATGTGCATGAGGTAAGTTCTCCATTTTAAATTTTATATAAATCCTTTCAATTATTTGCAGTGCCTTTGGGATACTGTACGTCAATTGATTGTATTGTTCAGGTTCCTAGCAAAACCAGTGGTCCACCTGAGAAAAAAGAGGTTCTTTTGGAGGATCATGATCCTGTCTGGCTTGAGCTTCGGCACGCACATATAGCAGATGTATTTCACATGTCTATAGTTCTTTTTTTTTTTCATCTATAGATAAATATAAATTGAGTTATATTAATGAATTTGAATCAATGATCTTCTCAGGCCAGTGAACGGTTGCATGAGAAGATGACCAACTTCATTTCAAAGAATAAAGCTGCACAAATCCAACATGGTTCAAGGTTGATGTAAATTTTTCTTGTTAAATATTTCTTTTATAGGGCATCCAAAAATTATGACACTTTCAAGGTGTCAAAGCCTTTTAAGCCTTTACCCCTTTATGCTGTATTGATAGATGGCATCTCAGATTCTCAATAGAAGGAGTGCCCACATCGAAAATTATGAAGGGCATTCTAGGAAGATAAAGTCATGTCTTTGGAACCAAAACAGTATTTTTGGGATAGAGGGAGTAGTTTTGTTTTGCATTCCTTGTATCTTTATCCATGATAGTGTACTTAACAAATGTGAGTGAAGATTAGTTATTATGAGTGTTAATGAGGAAAAGGTGAGAGTATATATATATTTTTTATAATTAATAGGAAACTTTATTTCCAAGAATAGGCAAAGCCCAAGTACACAAGACGTATACAAAGGAAATACCTACATCTCTCTAAAAACAAAAGAAAAGCTAATACAAATTCAGAAAGTTAACATCATCCATTACAAGAGTTTTAGCTCACCAACACAAAGTACTAAAGAAAAAGTCCCCAACTTCTCCCATCGATTGTTCTTTGTCTTGAAAGTATATCCCATTCCTTTCAATTCATAGACATGACATCATCCTCCATATATCAGCAGCATTCTTTCTTCCCTTTAATCCATACCAACCTGCATATAGATCCACTACATCCTTAGGGATCACCCAAAGCAAACCTGTCCGATTAAAAACCTCATCCCACAAAGACAAGGCCACTTCACAGTGAAGAAAGAGATGATTAACAGATTCTTCATCCTTCTTGCACATGACACCAATCAGCTATGCACACACCTCTCCTCCTAAGATTATCAGTCGTCAAAACTTTGCCAAGAGATACCACCCAACTGAAAAAAGCCACCTTGGTAGGTACCTTCACTCTCCAAATATTTTTCCAAGGAAACTCACAGCTCCTGTTACAAGTTAAAATTCTTTAAAAAGAAGAAATGGAGAACTTGGAATTGCCTGCATGAACCAACAACATACCATACTCTTCTCGGCATCACCTTTGAACTATAAAGTCTCCCAAAAAAAGCAGTAACATCATTTAATTCCCAATCATTGGCATATCTAACAAAGTCAACATTCCACTGAATATTATTATCAATACATGAAAAACAATGTTCCACAGCTGCATCTTGATCCCAGCAATCTGAAAGAGAGAGGGAAAATCCAACTTAAGTGTAGAATCCCCACACCATGTCATGCCAAAATAGAATCCTCTTCCCATCTCCCACCTTCAATTTAATATGATTAGAGAATTCCCCCCAACCTTTTCGAATGAACTTCCACAAACTCATCCCATGCGCACCTCGTATTTGTTTTGACCCCACCCCCCCCCCCCCCCCCCCCCCCAAAAAAAAAAAAAAAAACTTCCATATTTAACATCAACAATGTTTTCCCACAAGGCATTTCTCTCCATATGATATCTTCAAAGCCATTTCCCTAGTAGCGCTTTATTAAACAACCTCAATTTTTTTTATCCCCAAACCACCACAAGAAATCGGTTGACAAACCTTGTTCGAACTAACCAAATGAAACTTTTTTTCTTCTCCTTTACCACCCCACTAGAAATTCTTATACAAACTCTCAATTCTTCTTTCTACCGTTGCTGGCAATGGGAAAAGAGAAAGAAAATAAGTTGGAAGATTTGAGAATATTTTTATTGGGCATTTATGTTGCTTAGGTTGAAATATGTGGGCTAGGATTTTTGTAAGGAATGATGATAATGTACTGAATCTGTATTAGTTTTTTTTCCTGCTTCTAGAGTGTAGTAGTTATTTCCTTTGTATACTTCCTGTGTACTTGAGCTGAGCCTATTCTTGGTAATAAAATATCTTATTAATTATCAAAAAAAGAATTAGTCATCATTCCTTGTCTATATATTCGTCTACCAACGACTAGACTCAGACATCCTGGGTTTGACAGTATTATTTGCTTGTAGTTTTTTCCTGCCTGTGTCTTTTGACAATTAGGTCCTCGGACATTGTAAGACGGTAACCTATTTCGTTGTTGAGCTTTTGTCTTGTTTCCATGTTAGTGCTCAAACAAGATGGCAGAATGATCTTTTTGTTTTGTAACTCCTATTCAATCTTTGAGTATATGCAGTCTGTTATAATGACGTCATGAATTTTCATCTTAAAGCTCATGTTGTTTATAGGGATGGAGGTGAACTGTCTACACGGGAATTGCAAAAGATGGTTCAAGCATTACCACAGTATAGTGAACAAATTGACAAGCTCTCGCTCCATGTAGAGGTTTGTGTCATGTTTACATTAACAGTTTTGTAATATTAGGTAGTTTCACCTTCTGTGAAAAGTTTGGTCACAACAATGCAACATGATGAAGTGTGGCATCTCTTTTTATGCTTTTTTGAATTTATTGGAAAAGGCCCTCTGAGTGTCTTATGCACTACTTTAACGGCCTCTTTATGCCATCCCTAGTTATGATAGGTTCCGTTTTCTTTTGTATACTTCTTCTGTACATGGGCATAGCCTATTTCATTCATTACGATAGGTTCAAATTAAACCATCAAATAGTTTTATGTTCAAACTACCTATGGGTTGGCTATCAATTCTTTTGCTTTTCTTGTCCTTGCCTTGAACCTTGTTCATTTTCTGGTCTTCCTGAGCAGTGCTTGAGCTTGTGTTAAAAATCATTCCTTTGCCCATTACCAAGTACAACCATTGCATGTGTCTTTCTGTCATTTTTCATTCCTATCATCTCACTTTAACTCACTAACATTGCATTCTCATGCTAACATTCATCAGATATTCTGTGATTAAACCCTGACCACCCCAAAACTTCTTTGCACCAGCCCACAACAAAGCTGATCCCTGAATTACGCATCTTGTGACTAGAAAGAAACTTTTAATTTTATTTTTTTGTTCGCACACCATTTATTACTTTATCATGTCCTTGATCTCATTAATATATGTAATAGTTACCCTTTTCTTTTGTAAGATCTCTCCTGTCAGGATTTTATTATGCACCTTTGTAACTTTAATAAATTCAAGGGCATTTCCTTGTGGTCAACAGTTCCCCTGTCATCCTACAGAAATTGTTCTATGTTCAGGGTTCCTAACATAGAATAAGAATTTTGTCTTGCATGAAGAATGGAGTAACTTATACATTTGTGCACATTTTAAGTAAACGTACCTCCAATGATTTAAATGTTTTGTAGGTGTTTACTTTTGCATACAGGAGCCATGGTTTCACGTAGATTTGGTTTTATTATCTAGATTGCAGGAAAAATTAACAGGACTATCAGGGAATCTGGGCTTCGGGAGCTTGGCCAGCTGGAGCAGGATCTGGTTTTTGGAGATGCCGGAATGAAGGATGTTATCAAATTCTTGACCACAAAAGAAGTATGCAATTGTACAATAAATGGTTATAGCTTACAATTGTAATGAAAAAAAAAATGGATGTACCTTACTCCTTGTGTATATGTATTTTAAAATGAAGTACAACTTTTTTTGCAGGATACAATCCGTGAAAATAAGTTGCGGTTGTTAATGATTCTTGTAGCCATTTACCCTGAGAAATTTGAGGGTGAAAAGGGTCTAAACATAATGAAGGTTGGTAACTGAACTGCAATGTATTATTACTCTTTGCAGTCAGTGATTTTATTATCGGTTTTGAAAATGCTTCTAATGCATGCCATTTGTAAATTTATATTTGTAACTCATTTCAGTTAGCAAAGTTACCACCTGAGGATATGAATGCCGTTTATAACTTGAGGTTACTGGGGGGGTCATCAGATACCAAAAAAAGCTCAACTGGAGCTTTCTCTTTGAAGTTTGATATTCACAAGGTAAATGCATTATTTTAGTTGTGCATGTGGCTTGATTGGTGTTTAATGTCTAAAAGAAACTATGCCTCTTTCAGAAGAAGCGTGCAGCTAGGAAAGAGCGTACTGGCGAAGAAGAAAAGTGGCAGCTATCACGCTTTTATCCAATGATTGAGGTACAGTAAAGACCGAGTCATTTCCTTTTTGATCATTTTGTGCACGTACATTATACAAATTATTGGAAATATGAACTTGAAGTACCTTTGTGATCTAGGTTTGGTTTTTGCAAGCTTTCCTATTTGCCTCCACATTTCACTTCTAATGCACTTGAGCCTATGACCTCCAACATGATCATTTACTGATAACTATATCTATTGCTTGTAATTAGGTTGTAATCTGTGTTCTTAGTGTTTGTGTTTCTAATGTTTCAAGCCTTATCCTGTTGGTTTTCCAATATGTATCTGTTCTGGGATGATTGAAGCCGAAGTTTTAACTGCTATTGAAGCTTTTCAACTTCAAATAAAAGCTAAAAAAACATTTGTATGGTTTATGAGTTCTTTTTGCCATGCCAATCTAGAACTTCTTTTATGTTTCTGTTTTTTTGGAGACAATGGAATGCAAATTTATCTAGTTGCTTGAGGCCTACTTTAATGACCATGCCTCCATAGTGTTGGAGCCTTTTTTTTAATTACTATAAAAATGGAACCTCACCAGAGTAGAAACCTTCGGACCCACCCTTAGGGAGTTAACCCTGGATACATAACCCCATCCACTGGAACTGTGTTTCAGTGTTGGAGTGAGTTAATAACAGTGAAGTTCTTATAGGCTTCCATTGATGAAGTGTGAAATCCTTAAGCTGACTCTCCTTGAGGGCATAAAGTTTACTCTCCTTTTTAGTGATTAATACCAGATTTAACAATCATATTAGTTGACATTCATGTGTCTTATCCATATTTTGCTACTTGGGGATTATCTCAGCGCCCCCCCAATTGCTTATAGATGCATGCCCAACGATGAAGGGCCCTTGGGAGGAACCAATGGTGGGCCTAAGTGACTAGCATCTTGTTGACATTTTCATTTTGTGATGGATTACTCATCCTGTAAATTTGTGGCTCTCATTAAAGCCACATGGAACTTGACGGAAATTTTGGAAATCTTTCAGGAACTTATTGAAAAACTTAGCAAAGGTGAACTCCCAAAAGATGATTATCCATGTTTGAATGACCCAAGTCAAACTTTTCATGCGACGTCTCACACTGCAGCAGTAAATCAACCTCCAGCTGCTCATTCACTTAGATCAAGGCGGGCACCTACGTGGGCTCGGCCTCGGAACTCTGATGATGGGTATTCAAGGTGCTAATGTTATTCTTTCCTCACGTGGATCAGAGTAGTCCATTCAACTCAAAAAATTTCTCCATTAACTGAGTACACTTTTTTGTTTTTTTAAGATCCAATTGGTTTTCTTCTGTTTGTTGCTTGTTTACCAAAAATTGATCCATTGAAAGTTTTTAGTTAAAGAGAAATGTTTCATGATCCACAGAAAATTGCCCTTCAGAAAAAAAATGGCTTACACCTGCTGAACATAGCCATTTTCTAGATCAAGCACGTGCCGCCTTCCCACCACCATACTTTCCTCACCCCACCTCACTCTCTGCTGTCACCATCCCTTCTCCTATCCGCTCTTCCATGCTATCACTACCACCACCCAACCACCCCTGTATAACTCGCTCACGCCACTAACCACCACCTTGCTCCCCCACCCACTCATTTCTTCCCCAACTATAACCTACTTTTTCCATCCTTATTCATACGGCCACCACGGCCTCACTCCCTCTCTCTCCTGCCCCCTACTTCTCAGTATCATTACCATCACCACCACTTTCCTCCCGCTCACCCCACATCTACCACCACTGCCACTGCAACCAATACTACCCACTCGCCTCTCTGTCCGTGTCACCATTATTTACACCCTGCACTTCTCAGTGGCATTTTTTTATGGGTAAAATGGTCTGGCTCAGCACAAGTACCACCATCACCCCCCCTCCCCCTCCCTCCTTCCTCCACATCTTCTACCTCTGCCTCGACAACCACTACTACCTACCAACTTTTTGTAGGTTCTTGTTAGTTTTACATAGAGATTTTTTAAGCGACTAGAAAAATTTAGAGTTTCAAGAAAAAAAAAAAAAAAACTAAGAATAAACTAATCATTTTTCCTAAATTATATTTTTGTTAAAATCCTTTAAACTAAGAATATGTTTTGCATTGAAACAAACCATAGAAGTTTTTTTCGCCTCCAATATTGTTTTTTACTTTTTCGTGATTGTAATGTTATTTTTCCTTCTGGTCTATAGTGATTCGATACTAAGACACGCATCTAGTGATTTTAAGAAGATGGGCCAGCGGATATTTGTATTTATTGTTGGTGGAGCTACTAGATCTGAGGTATGAAACCTGTTTCCATTCTACACAGTTATGATTGCTGCTTTTCTAGCTTATTGGTACTCATATAACATACTCATCGTCAGCTTAGGGTTTGCCACAAGCTTACAACTAAATTGAAGAGGGAAGTTGTTCTAGGCTCATCAAGTCTTGATGATCCTCCACAATTTATTACGGTGATTTATTTCAATTCCAACTTTGGTTTAGCAGTTCCATCACTCCCTCCTCTTATTAACCATGCCTTAAAAGTTGTATTTACTTGCAGAAATTGAAGATGTTGACAGCAAATGAACTCTCTGTCGATGATCTCCAGATATAATGCAGTGGCTTAGGAGGAATGGAACATGCTTCACTCCAGTCTCGAATCCAATTTGTTTCAGTGACAATGCGTCATTGATATTCATTTTTTAACATTCAATATAAAACTTTTGCCTTTCTCGTTGTCTCAGTGATGCTGTATCTAGGATTTTTTTCAGATGAGCATTCTGCCTAGACTAGGTTCTTGCCTTCCGGCTTTGTATTGTGATAGACGTGTTGGAGCCTTCCCACCTGTGTATAACGTTAGTTTTAAATCATGGTAAGAATTAATTGAGTTTTGTAAATGAAATTGATGAAGCCTGACAACATGAAATCTATAATGCTGTATAAATTTAAAACTGTTCTTTCGAGTTCGGTGTTCTTACAGCATCAGGTTGGTACTCTAGGCTGCTTGCTGAAAAAGTTTTTCTAGAATATTTCTCAAGAAGTGTAGAACGGTCTGAGGGAACGTATCTTACTGGAAAACACAATTCACTTTTGATGGAAGTTCTGGTGTTCATATGGGGGAGAGGTGCTTGTTACTTCTTAACATGCATCCCGAAGATGTTTCATGCTTTCGATCATTGCATGATTGCAATTTCACGACCAAGGAAGGGAAGGGACAGCTCGCGTGATTATTCTCTCTAAATTAGAATTCTCCCAAACCTTTGGGTTCCAATTACTTCTATGGTTACGAAAAGTTAAGAGAAAATCTTTAAACCGGTGTCTCCTATAATGTGTAGTTATCGGAAACCAATGGTGAGCTGACACGTAGGCGATGGAACTTGAAGGAATGAAGCAGCGCTGCAGGGGATCATTCTGTTTTGCTCCAATTGGTTTCAGCTCTTCTCTCACCTGTACCCTATCTCTCCTTCGCAACTCGGTCTCTCTCATTCGAGTATTCCAGCCCCCAATCGATTTCGAGTTTCAACGACCTCAATCTGTTTCAAGTTTCAGCGACCCCAATCTGTTTTGAGTTTCAGCGAACCCAATCGGTGCTTCGCAACTCGGTCTCTCTCTTTCAAGTATTTCAGCGACCCCCAATCGGTCGGGTTTTAGCTTGCTTTCGAGTTTCGACGACCCCAAATCGGTGTTGCTGCTGCTGTCCAGTAGTTCATGTCGACTCCCCTTCACGCGTTCAACTACTGCTGCTGCTGCTGTCCAGTGGTTCACAAAGACTCCTACTCCCACTCCGGGTGAGTTATTTTCTGGTTGGGGAGACGGCGTGTGGTTGGGTTTCGGCTTGCAGGAGAGGGAGGAGGAGACGACGAAGGAGAGAGAGCAGAGTTCGGCGAAGGAGAGAAATGCAGAGCGAATTCGAGCAGGAGAGAGAGCAGAGTTCGACGAAGGAGAGAAGGGAGTTTCAATTCGATGATGAAGAGCTGATCCCCTGTTATGCTGCCAATACCAATTTTTTATGTGCCCGTTACGTGTTAGCTCGCAATTGGTTTCCAATAAACACAAGTTATAGGTGCCACTGGCCCGAAGCGCCTCTCAAAAGTTAAACATACAACTCTAGCTACAGACTAACTACGTTGCAAAAGAAAAAGAAGTCGGTAACCAGTACAAAATAGAGGTTTGAACTTCGAACTTTGATGAATAGATCTGCAACACCATCTATATATAATCTAAACTATGTTTCTGGATCATCGGCCTTTCTTCCTCGGGGATACCAACTTAGCTTCCTTCACATATTCGTCTTCAAAAATTACTCTTCACCTTCATTGTCGAACCCAATACTAACTTCGAAGGTCCTTTACTTTCTGGCTCTGCAAGCTTTCTGCTTTTCTCTTCTTAGTTTCACCCACAAGCCTTTTAGTATAAGCAATGTATCCATCCACATCAAATTTCCTTTTGCAGCCTGCATAATTCATGTACCGTATTTTCCCAAAAACTGGACGTTCTTTCCAACCCTGAAATGCCAGCAAGTAGCTAAGGATCATGTAAGATAAAGAATCTTTGCCAATATTCAATCGAGTCGTAATTTCTATTTAAGGTCCCTGCCCGTTTATAGAAAGGTAGGGCTGCCTCAGATTTACATTTCATTCAGATTTCAATGGAAATAGGTGGCACTCATTTTCCTAAGAATCAGAAGTATCTCTGTCATGGCTACAAAGAGAATGGTCAACCCATACCTGGTCATGAACGCCACATATTGACCACATGCAACCGACATATCCATTTGGATCCCTGCCATCTATTTCATACTGCACACGAAAGTTATGAATAAAGAAAACTCGGTAAGACATTTGGTAAAAGCCTCCATTGAAGCACAACAAATCTGTAGTGAACATACCTTGTCATTCAGATATATCGATATTTCAAGCGCTTCTTCCGGTGATGTTGTCCACTCAAGAATCTTTTTGGCCCAATACATTCTGCAGTAGGTTTTTCAAACACATGTCGATAACATATTGAAAATGAAGAAGTTACTAGAAGTAATAGATATAAGATCCAAGAAAATACAAGCTGTGTTCATGCAAGATAATGATTCAACCACCAAAATGAAGCAAATCCCACCTCTGTACATATTCATCAAGTGCAATAAATTGCATGACAAAACCATCACTGGGAAACGGCACTAGCAACCAGGAAATCAAAATTAAGAAGTATAAATATCGATTGAGAAGGCCAAGGAAGAAATGTAACCACCAATGTACCATGACTTGTAACCACACTATTCCTCTGCCACAAGTGGGGGTGATTTAATAAAAATAAGGGGGTACTGCCCTATTCTTTTTCTTTTTCTTTTTTTTTTTAAAAAAAACTAAGGAAAAAACAGTAATACACCCCCATAAACACACAAAGCATGATGGAAGTAAACAAAGCAAGTAAAAAGGTGACTCCCTACTTCAAAACATTATAACTCTTGTGACCTGAATGGATAGAATAATTTATTCATGAAAGAAGATTCCTAAGATTACGTGATGCGTCAACACATTAAGAAGTATAAAGAATACACATCAATTATGGACCACAAGAGCGAAGACTTTCTTCCAATTAGCATAGGCCAATTTAGATGCAAGTAACATGAATCTCCACCACAAGAAGAGGGAGGGGGGGGGGAGTCCCAGAGGAAGTCACTTGCCGCATAAAACCATGCATCTTCCCATGGTAGACCATCTCCAACTGAGAAGCATTCCAAAGCTGGAAATTCAAGCCATAAAGATTGTTATAACAATCATACAACAGGCAACACATATAGATATAACTGAGACCAAAAACACTCAAAGAATTTGTGAACCGAAGGGAGAGTCATTGATATTCATATTAAAAAAAAAACTCAGCTTACAGGATCAGCTGTTTGTGCCTTTTCCAATTGTTCCCTGCTGCAAATTCCATAATCATTTAGAAGTTTGAGAACTCTAGGTATGGAATCCGCATAAAACAATTAAAGCATAGTTTGACTCACGTGTAAATATGTTCTCGCTTGTCAGGAGCATGGTCCATCAAGGTCTTACGTGCCCATTCCCATGCCCCTTTCAGTGAATCATAATGATGTTGGTAGAAACAGAAGTTATCAGCAAGTTCTCGGCGCACAATTAACTCCTCCAAGAATGTATCAACTGCCTTCAGAATAGCAGGTAGAAAATAGATCAAGCAATGCCAAAAACCACAGAACAAAAAGCAATAAATAGACTATTTTAAAACGCATGCTCATTTTTCTTAATCCCAATTCCATCAAAATATATAAAAGCTAAAATCCATGAAGCTGAGATTTGACACAACAAACCTGAGGACTATCTTTCCTGATCCTGCGAGCCTCTAAAGCACATCGCTGTGCAGATATTTGCCCAAAATGCAAGTATGGAGAGAGACATGAAAGCCCTCTAGGTTTCAATGGATTATTCCTATCCGCTGAATAACCTTTCAACCTTTTCGTTAAGAACCCATTTTTACTTCCCACCAATACTTCCATTGCTGCCTTCTCCCCTGGTTCACCCCACTCAATTTCAGGAACTTCTGCTCCTTTCCTAATATTACAAGACCATTATATCAACACTACAATCCCATAGAATCTCTCAAGTCAACTCATTCAAATAGAGCATCTAACCTCAAAATATTGGCAATGAGGCCATCCCAATCAGTCGACAAAGTTACACCGGTCCATTTTCTACTTGGAGGCTGCAAAGTAGGAAAATCAATGAGGTAATCTGGAAGCCTTTTATTTATCTTTCCCCTTATGGTCCTGGCGCTATACTCCAACTTCTCTGATGCCACCCAAGTAGGTACTACGTTGTGGGCATCAACTTCGTGAATGGTCACCAAATCACTCACCCTCTTGCAAATTTCCTCTTTACACCTCTGAATTTCACGTAAAGGTGAGAAGTCTGTGACTAAAAGGGAAGCCCCGCATTCTCTTAAAAAATCTGGTATAGTCTTTTCAGCTTCTCCCTAAAAGATATTCACCCACAAGATATAAGATTTGCAAAATATTGTATCATTTACCTTCAAAGATTATGCACAAAACCACAAGATTCTCAAACTTTAAATGGTTCCGAAACTCAAGCAATCCATTCAAGTGAACCCAAACAACTATATTTGACTAGGTCAGTAAGTTCTCCATAATTTTAACAAAGCCCCCCCAAAAAATGAAGCATATATTTGCTCCTTAAAAATTCACCCACTCTCAAGTTAATTGCTTGAAGATTTTGCATGTAAAATTTGTGCCTATATTTTTCAAGAAATTCCGTTTTGATTTATTTTAAGGCATTGTACCGTCATAGAGTGATAAAATTAGATGAGGCATCAGTTTTTTTATTACATTTAACACTTCAACAACAAATAAATCTAGTAAGAAATCAGTACTTTTTTTTTCCCTATAATTTCATTGATGCTTGTTGCTGGCTAGGCAAAACAAAGCTTTTTAAAAGATACAGGATAAACTTGGCAGTTGGCACTCTAAATTTTTAAGGGGATAAAGTGAAATTTGGATGATTTTCAGATGCTGAATATATACTTCAATAGTAAGATAAACCTATTGTTCCCTATCTGCTAAAAAACGATGGTTTTCCCCAGAAATAGTTGCTGCAAAATTTTGCATGCGTTTCTATATGACCACGATATTTCGATTGTTTTCAAAACTACCCCTAACGCATCAGTACAAGTATTAAATCATGTTGTCAAACAGCATTAGGTTTTTCTTGAGAATCTTTACTTTCATTCCTAGTTCCTACTCCTCGGAACCAAAACAAAAGGTGAACATAAAAAACCATATAGGCATTTCGAATGTACACTTGAACTTGCCTGAAACAAGAGGAATGGGATTTGAAGGGTCTCTTCGAGATCACCCTGCAGTTGTTTCAAACCCCTCAACATAAACCCTATCTGACGAGCTTTCGCCCCTAGAAACTGATCAAACAGATTGAACGCGACAGCTACGGGTGCATTGGCCTTGTTACCTTGATCAACGGCGTGGATCAACGCCCAGTTGTCTCTGATCCTTTGGTCCCTGAACATCCAATACACAACAGGACCCACCTCCCCGTCCAATGCTCGCGATCGTTCCTTCAAAACCCTGATCCGGCCCGATGGTACGCACGTCGAGTTGCTGGGGGGAGAAGAAAAGGAGGCCATAGTTGAGAAGGCGTGGAAGAGGCTAACGTTCGCAGAGGGTTTAGCGAAATGTAGGAGGTGGTGGGGTTGGAGGATGACGCGACCCACGATGCGGAGGTTAAGAGAACGACAAAGAGAGAGAGTGGGGATGTCGCGTAAGACTGCAATTTTTTGGAGGGTAACGAAGAAGGAAGACAGAGACAGACAGTCTAGAGGAGGGAAGCGGAACAGTTAAACTTGTGGTTTTGAAAGGGTGGACGTGGCGGACACTCAACTAAGAAACGTGGCATATGGTCGTTAAAGCAGTTTATTGGGCCCAAGTCTGTCCAAATGCTTGGCGGGCCAGTGTTGGCCCTAGAATTCAAGTATTGGGCTTGAGCTTCCTACAGAGCCCCTATAATGTTTTGTCTTTTATCAGGAGGCCTTTATACGATGGGTAATCACATTAGAAGAAATGCAATTCTTACAAACTTGACACCAGTTGGCAGTTGGATGAGTCGAATCCTGAATTATACAGGTAGGTGGCCGGGAAGAAACTAATCTCACTCAAAACCCCAATGAATATGTTTTCTTCATGCACATTGCATTGCCAGTTCAGGGCGGCAGGAGTAAGTTCGATAGCATTAACTTCCTCTACATGCATTAAGAGAGATTAATGGCGAGCATGATGAACTAGATAAGGGAAGCTGTAATTCCCAACTTCCACGGCCTACTTATTTAGTCAACAAAGAGAAAAATGATGTATGTACGTACGTTAATCTAGCTCTGCTAGCTGCTGGCTGTACGTGCACATGAGTTGTTCCTATCTTCTCTTCCACGGCAAGAGATCATGATCGGGAACTTCTTTAATTCGAAGTGACAAATTGATTTGAGCATGCATGCATGCATGCAGGACTTTCACCCAGCTCGTAATAGACATTAATTTTCACCTTATAGAAGTTCCCAATTAAGTCAGTACTAAAAAGAAAATTGCAATAAACAATGTGTAGCCAACTTTAATTTCTTTCAATAATAATTCCTCAGCTTTCTGGGTTAGATCGATCGATGATCAGTGCTAGTAATGGGAGTAGTGGTAGTTTCACATAGAATATATCATTTATTCAGGGGTTTTTTTTATTTTATTATTATTATATGGTATTCATATTGCTTGCTTGTACCTTAATTAATCTTTTTCAGCTTAATTTATAAATTCCATTGGTTCAAGCTTTAATTAATTTCTTTAAAAATATTTAATTATATATATATATATATTAATTATAAGGTGAATATTGCCTTCAAAATGGTCACGTAATCCCACCATTTCTTTTGTGTTAAGCAATCCAATAGACTGGGAATACATTTACCTACCAAATCCTATAATAAGATTCCCTATACTTAATAATAATAATAAAGGGTAGTACTTGCTGCTCTTTTTGAGCAACTGGCTTATAGCTAGCTAGGCCCTCTCGCTACGAGGATGATTATTATTATCACCTTGCATAAAATAATTGAGCTTCCACATATAATTTAAAATCATCATGTTCAAACCCCACACACACACACACACACATATATATATATATGACTTCTTAATTTTAAACAAATAATCATTTTAAAATTAAAAACAAAGCAATAAATTCCCCAAAAAGTCTGGGTCACCGATCGAGACACTGCATGTGGGAATGTTTATTCCTTTTTTATTTTTATATTTTCATAACGTTGAAAGAATAAAAAATAAAATGTTTAAAATTAATTTTAATTTTTCAACTCATCTCATCTCATCTAATTATTATAATTTTTTTAAAATTTTTACACAAAATATAATAAATAATTTAACTTTTTTAAATCCTAAAATAATAATAATAATAATATCTTAATAATACTTTATTCAATTTCCATCTCAACTAATCACTATCCAAATCTCACTTTAAAAGTGCATGTGTCAAACCTATTAAAATTAATACAAATCATAAGAATTATTTTAATAATTAACCTTGACAAGTTAAGCAAAACAAGGGTACTACTTAATCAAGTTAAGTAAATTTGGCATTTTCCTACACATTAGGACTATTAATTAGAATTTAAAAAGAAAAAGACTGATTTTTGAACTGACCCGGCCATGCATATGAACTCACAATGCATATGGCACTATATATTCTTATTATCTTAATTTTGAATAATCATGGACCGTTGTTTTTGAACCAATCAAATAGAGATAGAAATATCGCTGCCTCCTAAGAAATACAATAGTATAATGCAATTATGGGCCGCAAGAACATGATTAAGAAAGTTAATTAATTACTAAAATAATAATTAGTGATTACATGAAAAAAGTGGGAAGAATGGTTACAATGATTTCGTTCGTTGTTTGTGAAAGCTATGTTTCAACTGAGACATAATTAATTAATTAGAAATAAATAAATAATAATTAGTTCTAATTATATACTATTTTCATGCAAATTAATTAATGAAAAAAAAGAAATGAGATCATCCCACCTCCCACCCACATATATATTATATAATGTGCTTTGCCTAGCCAGCCATGAGTATTGTCGCGTGAGATCCCAGCTGCTCCCATGAATGATGCCTACACGTGGCAGATGCAGCAAGACGCACGTGGTCAATCCGTACGTCCATGTTCTGCACGTGCCAATACTTGTTAATTAGCTAGCTAGCTAGCTAGGTTGTTGTCAATGTTTTGATTAGTTGTGGATGAGAACATCCAATAATTGCATTTGGGATTGGGTAAATTAGGTTGCTTAACATGGAGGATTTGGTTCATTAAACACCATCATGAGTCTCTATCAACGTACACCACACATTCATTGGGGCTTGCAACAAAATTTACAAATTCCTATATTTATAATTAATCCCTGTACTTATTAGAAACCAAAGTATCAAACCATATGTTCGTATGATGCAACTAAATAAAAATATTTTAGGAAAATAATAATTATAGTCGTAGTTATATAAGTATTGCATAATTACTTAAAAAAATAAAAAAAAATATGAGATCTACGAGAAAAAATTAATTAAGTTTTTAATGATGAATTCATTATTTTTTAAAACGACTGCACAATATTTACACATTCTATAACTGTACATAATATTACTCATAAAATGAATGGTAGTACATAATTTGGATAAATAATAGTATTCATGTTGAATTTTTTTCATTAATATTAAACTACTCTTGTCTTTTTTTTCTCAAGTTATTAATGCATGTAGTCATTGTCAATGTACTAAAGTCATAGCTATAAATTATAACATCATACACCTAACCTAACGCGTCGTTTAATTCACCCTAACCTAACATATCGTTTAATTCACCATAGTTTGTCGGACTATTTGTGAGAAGATTTTGTACTTAGCAGGAGTTAGTTTTGTCTAAAAATAAGATCTTAACTGTCAAATTCATGACTAAGAATATACAGACATTATATATGTAAGGTATACAAACTTATACTCTTATCATAAAAGTATTATTGGACGGAATCGGGCCCAACACATTTATACAAATTTATAACGCCCATAAGCCTAATAGCCTATAGTAGCCTAGGCGTAAAGCATTAACAAGATAACACTGCCGCCAGGTAAGGAATGGATCACTACAATTAATAAGAAAAACCGTTGAGGATACACTCGGGAGGAATGACTATCTTCACTCATGAAAGATGGTTATTTTTACTCACTACAACAAAAATGATTTTTTGGGACGAAATTACTTTGGGACGAATTGAAAATCGTCCCAAAAAGTGGGATTTAGGAACGAAATTTGAATTTCGTTCCAAAATGACGATGGTTATGCCATACCGTTCGAACGCGTTCGAACGGTATTCTTAGGGACGAATATTTTTGTCCCAAATAAGTTAACCGTTCGACCGTTAATGATTAACCGTTCGAACGTTTAATTTTCACCGTTTGAACGTAATATTGGCGCGATAGGCAAAATTATTTTGGAGGGAAATTGATAAACCGTTCGAACGGTTAATATTAACCGTTCGAATGATGCATATTCACCGTTCAAACGTTATTTGAATCGTTCGAACGGTGACAGAGTTTTAATTTTTTAAGTTTTTTGCCAAATTATATTTAGATTAACTAGTAATTATAAAAAATTGGTTAATTAAATAATATGAATAATCTAAATTAAGAATTAGTTTAGAAAATATAAAACAATACCATTGCATATAACTTAAATACTGAATTTACAAAACACAAAATATTGTCCATACAAAAAACAGGAAATAAATAAATAAAATTTATCATAAAGTAATTAAGACCCCAAGTCTTTGCACACTTCCTCGACTGCAGCTATACGTTCCTCTATTTGTGTCAGTCGAGTACTGATGGTGACCTGAGTCGCAGACATGGCAGCAAACTCTGTACGAAGCTCAGACACAGCAGAATGGATCTCCATACGCACTGCATCGATCACTGCTGATGTCTGCTCGCTGATCGCTGCACGCACTATGTCAGCCATCTCCTCACGAGTAACACTGTGGACTGATGCCTCGGCCCGTGTAGATGTCTCTGCAGCTGCAGCTGAGACTCCATGATCTCCCGGCTGTGCATCTCTGTGAGGATCAACTGGTTCTGGAACATGTGCACGAAAACGCAGTCTCGAGTGTCCCGTGCTGCGTGAGAGGGTGGTGCTGTTTATCGGTCCCATCGGCTCCCGTTTACGCTCAGCAACATCTGGCACAACACCAGCACATAGTAGATATCGGGTGATCAGGACTCCGAATGGTAGTATATCCATCGAAATGTACCGAGATTCTGATCGAATCCTATCGAATATATATCCCACCAAGTCGATAGGAATGCCACGAGCGACCCGTATCATAAATTTCGTCCGATCAATGCCAACTTCTGTCTTGTGCTGCCGAGGGTCAATATTATTGGCAATTATCAAATTTAATATCTTAAAGAAAGAAGATAAATCTGCCTGTTTGATGCTCTTCGTCCCGTCATACGGTGGAGCATCTGGACCGACAACCAAATCCCTCACCTCGTGATCAGCAAGGGTATCGACCTCATCAGTATAAACTGATGCCTCCTCCTCAGCTGTCTCCGCCTCAACTGAAGGATCAGACTCTCTAGGCACCACATTCGGATATGCATCTGGCAGCCTAGGAATACCGAGATGCTCAGCAAGTCCATCTCGTGAAAATACAACGGGTACTTCTCGGACAGTGATACTGTAGGCCCCAGAATCATCTGCGCTGGCACTGCCGAGTTCTCTATAGAACTCAGCAACAATGTCAATGTAGGAGACTGGCTCCCATGCTTCCTCCCGTTCATCCAAGATAGGTCCCCAACCACGATCACTGAATATTGAGGGCAATGAATGACCCTCCCAGATAAGACTCTGGAAATCAGAAATCTTCACTGGTCGCTCCAGTGAAACTGTCCTCTCCCGAACTGGACCACTACTACTCTCACCAAGATTGCGTCGCTTACGTGCCGGTCTAGAAGTAGACATTATAATCAACCTGAAATTTATAATTACAAACTAGATATATAACATTAACAAGAAAAATACAATAAAGAACTATTTACAGTAGTTTGAAACAAACAGCAATTTAATAATATTTGCCATTCTGAACAACATTATCAACAATAAATATGTCACTCAATATCAATATTAATAATATAAATATAATATTAAACACCGTTCGAACGTTTACCGTAACGGTCGAACGGTTACAGACAAACCGTTCGACCGTTTAGTTATATCGTTCGAACGATGTAACTTAACGGTCGAACGGTTACAGACAAACCGTTCGACCGTTGATTTATATCGTTCGAACGTTTACTGTAACGGTCGAACGGTTACAGACAGACCGTTCGACCGTTAAGTTATAACGTTCGAACGCTAAGCATAGCGTTCGAACGATATTCGTCGATCGGGATTCCAGGCCGAGTCGACTCGGCCATTGAAATCCATGGAATCCTTCGATTCCCTGGATTTTACACCAAAATAAATGCAATAGAAACCTAAATAAATGTTCCTAACATGGATTTATGCAAATCTACCGATTATTTTGATGTATAAATCGGTTTACCCTAACTTAAACAATTAATCTATCAAAAACCTAAATCTAAACGGTAAAATGCTTTAAAAATGAAAAATACCGGTTGTTAGAGGTAGGGGCTTCGAGTGGGCACTGTTGACGGCGGCGAAGACGGCGTTCAACGGCGGAGATCGACGGTTTGGAGGCTTTTTCACGGAGGAAATGCGTGAAAATGACGTCGGGATGGGCTTATATATGCAGTACCGTTCGAACGGTACGTTATACCGTTCGAACGAATTAACTAAATATTGATTGCCATCCCTAATTAATCGGTTTTCAAATATTTAAATGCAATATTCCGTATTAATTATATTAAATATAATAATTAATTCAATTATAATATATTTTAATTGTTAAAAATATTAAATGCAATATATTTAATGCACTTATATATTATTAAACACTATGTATTATATATATAATTTTTTGGCAATTTATAGTATATATTATATTATATTTAATTAAAATATATTATACTATTGAATATTATATAGTATATAGTATAAGTTATATTATATAGTATAATTAATATAATATAGACTACTATATACATGAAGCCATGTTCATGTATTTATATAACATATATATTATATGTGATATTAACTAGTACCACATATATATATACTAGTATAGATGACACTATATATATTAATAGTAGATATTCTATTATTAAATATCTACTATTAATATTATAGAAATAAACATTATATATATGCATGTGATACATATAACCCTATGCTATGATACCATATATATGTTATATATAATAGGTTAATATATGTAGTACTTGTTGATTATATTAGATGTAATATGATATTTTATACTATATATGTTACTAAACTATATAATATATGTTTGATTATATATTATATAGTTATATTACTATGGCTCTAAACTATAGTATATTTAGAAATTATTATATTTAAAGGTATAGTGCAAAAAAAATACAATAAGCAACAATATAATTAAACGTTCGAACGGTTTACTATTGGCGTTCAAACGTTTAATAGTACGTTCGAACGTTTATATTAACGTTCGAACGTTAAATTAGCGGGGGAAATTATTCCTGCTAATCGATTTGACGTTTGAACGGTATAATATAACCGTTCGAACGTTAATTATTAGCCTTCGAACGTATATTTTCACGTTCGAACGTCAAATCGGCGGGGGAAATTTTTCCCGCTAGTCGATTTGACGTTCGAACGTTCATTAAACAACCGTTCGAACGGCAATGTTCTGCATTTACACGACAGAACCTCACAATCTCGGACTCGTTTCAGTCGACCGAGCATCACTCCCACGCTCATTTTGTTCCAACCAACGCCATTATTCTTCAATCTAGCCCTCAAATATTACAAACTCCTATCAATCTCTTATATTTTCGGATTAAGAGGTTGTTTTTACCGTTTGGTGAAGAGTTTTTACCGTTTGGAATTTTTGAAGCTTTATCTCTCCAAATCAGGTATTCTCCTTAAATTTGACCTCATTTTAGTTTTTATATAAGTGTTTTCGTTTGCTTACATGAGTTAGTCATATATTTTGCTATCTTTTGATGTAATATGGACTGTATTACTTGGGGTTTTCGGAGGTTGAAGACGAGTGATTTCTGGATGTAAACCGTTCGAACGGTACGTGTACCGTTCGAACGACTGTATAGGAGATCGAACGGTCACGAACACCGTTTGAACGATTTCTTGGGCAGTGTTAAAATAATTAACATTTTAAATGCAGGAGTGTAATTAAAAATTAAATATATATAATCTACATTTAATAATACTTAAATACTTAAAAGATTCAAATAATCAAATGAGAATGAATTAAATTACAAATCATCTAAGATTTGTTACAAAACTTAATTATTTATGATGTTGAATTATTTGTTTGATACATGTTAAATATTGGCATATCTTATATTGCTTGTTCATCAATATTAGCCTTAGACCCGTTCGAGAGTTATCAATCCGCCTTAATTGAAAGATTGATAACTCTTGAATTGTCCAGAGTGGACAGTTTGGAATTGTAAGATCATTCTCGCAAACTATCGAGCTATATCTGTTATACGTCCAGCATTAAGATTTTGGCAGATTTATCCCTTGTTCTCCGGATATGCAGTTTCGGTGATGTTGTATCGACGATGGATAAGTCGGTGCACACAACCAGACGAGCATATTTGGAGAACTATGGGGATATGCTGCCGAAATTTTGTTGGGCGTGACAGATTATAGAGGATAGGTTTGCGACTATGATCTTACAGTTCCGAATGGGATAGGACCAACTACCCGGTGTAAGGTGGCATACTCCTTGATTGATACATGATACATGCTTGTTTGTTGATGCACACGTGCTTGTTTATAATGAAGATAGTCAGCATGGATAAGAGTTGGATGCGAGTTAGCGATCGTTTGGGTCAGAATTACAACGTATATGCTGAAGGTGTTAAGAAATTCTTAGAGTTTGCATTGGGTACATGTGATAGTGATGGACGTATTAGATGCCCATGTAATACATGTAGGAATTTGCGCTCTCATAAGATAGACTTGGTGAGAGAGCATCTGTTTGTAAAAGGTATTGACAAGGGTTATACTGATTGGGTCTTACACGGGGAACCATATCCAACTTCATTCGATACTCCACATGAAGAAGAAGCTATCGATGAAGATGTACAACCAGATGTTGTTGGAGATGAGTATGATGAGGATATGGAAGAAATGTTAGGTGACATCGGTGCGGGAATGTTTATGAATGAAGGTGGCACGGACACATCAAGTTCAAATGATGGGGGTCATAATACTTTTGCACGATTGTGGAATGAGTCACAACGTGAGCTATATCCAGGATGCAGAAGACACAGTAAGTTGTCATTTACCGTAAGACTGCTACACATAAAATCAATGTGCCGATTATCAATTAAGGCTGTCAATATGTTACTCGAGTTGTTTAAGGAGGCACTGCCATCAGATAATACACTTCCTCGTAACTTCTATGAAGCAAAAAAATTGAAACGAGGACTTGGATTTGATTACAACGTAATACATGCATGTAAGAATGACTGCATATTATTTTGGCAAGAGAATGAGCAGTTGAACGAATGTCCCATATGCCACGAGTCAAGATGGACATCTGACAAACAAAATGTGCCGCAAAAGGTAGTACGCCACTTTCCATTGACACCTAGATTACAACGATTATATATGTCACGTGCAACAGCTGCAGACATGATATGGCACTCATCAGCCAGAGTTAGAAACGATGATATTTTATCACATCCTGCTGACTCTCAGGTGTGGAAGGAATTTGATAAGGAGCATACATGGTTTGCAGAAGAACCACGTAATGTGAGACTTGGGTTGGCAACAGATGGATTTAATCCGTTTGGGAACATGAGTACTAGTCACAGTACTTGGCCAGTCGTACTTATGCCGTATAATCTACCACCGTGGAAGTGTATGAAAGATCCATATTTCATGATGAGTTTGCTCATTCCAGGTCCGAGATCGCCGGGAAATGATATAGACATACACTTACAGCCATTGATTGCAGAATTGAAAGATTTGTGGGAGAATGGGGTTGTCACATTTGATTCATCAACAGGCAAGTCGTTCAAGATGCATGCTGCGGTTTTATGGACAATAAATGATTTTCCAGCATATGGAAACTTGTCAGGTTGGAGTACTAAGGGGAAAATGGCATGTCCAACATGTAACAAACATACTAAATCTGAATGGCTCACTTACGGGAGAAAATTATGTTTCATGGGTCATCGTCGATTTCTACCTGGTGATCATAGATGGCGGGGAAATTCACAAATGTTTGATGGTACTGTTGAATGGGGCCAACCTCCACCATATTTGTCTGGTGAAGATTTACTTGCACAATTTGTAGATGTTGGTTGTAATGAATTTGGTAAAAAACAACGAAAGAGAAAACGAGCTACTTCTGAGTTGAATTGGACTAAGAAGAGTATATTTTTCGATCTTCCATACTGGTCAAAGTTAAAATTACGGCACAGTCTTGATGTTATGCATATTGAAAAAAATATATGCGAATCCGTATTGGGAACATTGATGTCAATTGAAGGAAAAACGAAGGATACATTAAACTCAAGGAAGGATTTGAAGCGGTTGGGAATAAGACCGGAAATGCAGTTGCAAGAAAATGGTTCGTCCGTTTACATGCCGATTGGGTGGTATACATTGTCAAGGAATGAAAGGGCTACTTTTTGTGAGTGGATAATGAAAATTAAATTACCAGATGGTTATGCCTCGAATTTGACAAGGTGTGTGCGAACAAATGATTGGAAAATAACTGGGTTAAAAAGTCATGATTGTCATGTCCTTTTGCAGCGTATCTTGCCTATTGGTATACGTGGGTACTTGACTAGAGACGTGCGCGTGGCTTTGACTGAGTTGGGTTTATTTTTCAAAGACTTATGTGCACGGACATTAAATGTAGAAGCTTTGGATCGAATGGAACGGGAAATTCCCATCATATTGTGTAAGCTAGAAAGTATTTACCCACCGTCATTTTTCGATGTCATGGTTCACCTGGCCGTCCATTTGCCACGTGAGGCTCGACTTGCAGGACCAGTTCAGTATAGATGGATGTATCCCATTGAACGATTTCTTGGGAAGTTGAAACGAACAGTTGGTAATAAAGCTCGCCCAGAAGGATCAATTGCAGAAGCATATATTGATGATGAGTGGCATACCTTCTGTTCCAAATATTTCCACGGAGTTGACACTAGGTTTGATCGGCCAGAAAGAAACTTTGACGTTGACAGAGCAAGACAACGAAATGTGTTTTCCGTGTTTTCCCAACAAGTACGTCCACTTGGTGCAGTGCGTGGTTATGACTTATGTGGAAGAGAGTTTGAGAAAGCTCAGTGGTACGTGCTGAACAATTGCCCTGACATAGAGATTTACTTGAAGTAAGTATTAATCTTTTCTTAATTTAGTATTCGCTCATTTACTTTCGCAAAATTCTAATAATATAAAATACATGTCGTAATCATCAATTTCAGTGATCATATTAACATGCTCAAGGAACTAGGAGTAAATGATATAGACCGGAAACATGAAGAGGAGTTTCCGAGATGGTTTGAACAACGGGTAATGACATTACATATGCGACACTTCATTCAATACAAATAGAAAATATTGATTGTTTTTTTTATTGATATAATAGACGTTTTACTTAATATGTAGGTTGTACAAATGCATGCCAATAATCCAAACGATATATCAGATGAATTGTATGCATTAGCGCGTGGCCCATCGAGACGGGCTACAAGATATTCTGCATGTATTTCTCGTGGTAGTAGGTATCACACAATAGATCGAGATCATTATAGGAAAACACAAAATAGTGGTGTCCTAGTTGAGGGAAGTCATGATGGAGAAAATATTGATTTCTATGGAGTGATTGTTGATATAATTGGAATGAAATATTTGGGGGAGCTTGCAGTGTATCTGTTTAAGTGTGATTGGTGGGATTTAAGCAATCCTCGAACTGGAGTCCGTGATGATGAATATTTCTTGAGTATTAATACATCAAGAAAATGGTACGAGGATGATCCATTTATTTTAGCTTCTCAAGCATCTCAAGTATTCTACTTAGATGACCCGAAGTTGGGAACTCAATGGCGAGTAGTACAAAAATATGCTCCAAGAAATATATATGATGTTATCCCTCAGGCAGAAGGGCGAGATGAAGAAGAAGATGATGCCTCTACTCAAGAAGCATACCAAGAGAGTCAGCCCGTCTTTAATTTGTTTGTGGATTTGAGCCAGTATGAGATGATTCCATTGAATAGAGAAGATATTGAGGCTGAAATTGTTGATGCGACACTTGAGCAAAGTGTTGATTCATCTGAACTATCTACAGAAGATGAGACTGAATTGTCAAATGATACTGATACAGATAGTGATTGACGAATTATATTTTCACATTACGTGATGATGAGCACTATTTTACTTAATGAATATTGTATCAGTTTTTTGAAATTATGCCTCCGAAGAGAAAGGAAGTGCGCAACCCATCTCCACCTGTTCCTAGCTCTCCTTCAGACTCACCATTAGAGATTGACTCTACAGAACAAGGTAAAATTCTAATAGTCATAAAAGTTATTAATTAAGATTATAATAGAAAATTGATTATAATGTTATATATCATGATGACTTCACAGTACAATCTCGTCAAGGTCGAGGCACTACGAGAGGCGTGACGTTGGAAAAATATCGTAAGGTGGGTAAGATCAAAGTTAACATTCTTGATGAACATACCGGAGGCGAAGGACAACCAGCAGCTTGGCTTGCATCGCATGTGGGTGCTCTTACACGAACTTATGCACCTTTGGCAACAAGTTCATGGAAGAAAGTCCCCCAAGATGTTAAGGACCTTATCAAGAAGCGTTGTTTGGTAATGTTTAATAAATGAAATTTAATTGGACTTATAATTTTATTTTACTTTAAAGTTAGAATATTATAAATGATAATATTTTTGTCCAAACTTTTGTCTGTAAGGATGATTTCGAAATAAATTTTGGTCGGAGAGAGGAGCGTAAAACTGTGGAAGAGCTTATGAGTAATGCATTCCGCAAGTATAAGGCGAGGTGTCATGAGCATTATAATAAGTTTGAGAATAGTGAAGAAGCACGCCAACATCCTTTTCAAGATGTGCAACCTTCTGATTGGGAAAAACTTTGTGACATGTTTGAGGATTCATCATATAAGGTATAATTAATTTAATTATTTTAGTCCTATTTTTAATTTCGCTTTCTAATATTTTCAATTCTTATGTAGGAGCGAAGTTCTATAAACAAAACAAATAGATCAAAATTGAAGATTACTCATCATGCAGGCTCAAGATCTTTCCACCGCCTCTCTAAAAAATTGGTATTGCTATTCTTTCATTTGTATATAGTTAACTGAATATATCAATCATAATGACTTTATATCTTAACAAATCTTTATTATAGCAAGATTCAGATGCCAATTATGATCTGACAAAATTATATGCTGCATCACATACTAATCGTAATGGAGAGTGGAGTCATCCTGATGCCCGTGAAAATTATGTAAGTATTATAATTTGTTTTAAATAAATATATTTGAATATTTATGATGATATTAACTCTTTATCTTATGTGTAGGATAAAATGGTTGCCCTGCGTGCTGAATCTGCTCAGATCAAAATTCCTCAAATACAGATGTTGAGATTTTTACACAAGTTCTGGGTGAACGTTCAGGATATTTGAGGGGTTTGGGTCGCTGTGTAAAACCTTCTCCCTCTTCCTCTTCTTCCGGGTCTGCCTCTATAGCTCAAGAGAATGCGAATCGTAGAATTGAAGAATTGATTGCAAAACAACAAGAGTTAGAGGCTCAATTGGCGAGACAAGGAGACATGGAGATGCGCCTCAAACAACATGAAGAAGAACAAGCAGAGTTCAGGAGAGATATGCAACTCCAAATGCAACAGCTTATGCAACAGTACAGGCCTCCAACCAACTGATGGTTTTTTACGTCTAGCTTATGACATTATCTAATTATGTATGAACAATGCTAGTTTTATGGTTATTTATTTCTTCGCACTTATTATAAAACTTTTGTGAGTAATTAAACAGTTCTTAATTTATATTTTTCAAATAATATGGATGTCTATTTAGTTTTTTTATAATTATTGGTTTTAATAAAAATAATATCCGTTCGAACGACAAAGTCACGTTCGAACATTAATGGGCATGCCGTTCAAACGATAATGTAACGTTCAAACGTCAACTCGCAAACCGTTCGAACGATACCAGATGCTCAAAAAACCGTTCAAACGCATGACATTACCATATCGTTCGAACGTTGATCATCACCGTTCGATCTCTTATACCGTTCGATCGTCTCATTTAACGTTCGAACGTATTTCTACTGATCGTTTGAACGTATCTTGATAACCGTTCAAAACAAACATTGACGTTCGAACGGTATATGAGAAGCATTCGAACGCCATTCTGGGACGAATTTTAACCGTGACAAAAAAAAGCATCGTTCGAACGGTATCGAACGGTCACTTTCAAAATCGTTCCAAAAGATATATTTTGGGACGAAATTGTGTTTTTCGTCCCAATATATCTTTTGGGACAGTGATGTTGGGACGAGCTTGGGACGAAATTTTTTCGTCCCAAAAAATCTTTCGGAACGAAATCGATATATTTTGGGACGAAAATTTTCGTCCCAAAATATGTTTTTTGTTGTAGTGACTCGTACATGATGGTTATATTTTCTTTCAATATCTCTATAAATAGCTATAAGAGTAACAAATAATCAACTAAATTTACTTCATTTTCTATACACTGACCCTCATATTATTCTGATTTTAACATCAGAGTATTCCTAGGGCAACCAGTGTCGCCCCTTTATTTGTTACAGGTCATCTCTGTAGTTGATGGTGTGAAACACGTCTTTAACAACTATCTTTTAATATATAGGATGAAAATATCGTATATTCATACTTTGAGACTAATTAAAGTTAGCCTTTGTGCAAGATAGGTTAAAACTTCTCTGGACATCCTTGGAAAAAAACTATGGAAGCTTAAAGTGCAAGATAGGTTAAAACTTCTTCTTTGAAAAATTCACCACAATATCTTGCCAATTAGATCTTTGCTTAAAAGAATCATTCCTCTTGAAGATGAACAGTTTCTTTACCCTCTGTGCAATTCCGGAGAGAAAAGTCTCACTCATCTTTTTCAAAATGGCCCATAAGCATTGACTAGATTACACCCCTCTCAATCACAAATTGGATCCAAATCATCCTAAATCTGGAAGTAGAGTTAGCCTTTCATGAAAATGAAGTTCATGATTTTGAGCTCTTTGCTATCCTTGCCATGGACATCCTTTGGTTTACCAGAAATCAAGTCATTCACAATTCCCTGAACCCAATCATTGATCAATATGTTTCAAAAGTTTATAGTGCCTACAAGGATCATAGTCAAGCTTGGATTTCGAAACACCATCTTGAAGAGGAACTATCACTTCATGGACGCCTTCCCAACGGCTTTCACCTATTATCTTTTGATGTCGCAGTCAGAAGCCATGGTAGTGTCGCAACATCAATCTACCAAACTGGAACTGGAGCCCCGGTCTTTGTCAACACAAATTTTCTGCACAACACCAATCCTAATGTAGGAGAAGCTACAACAGCCCTGCTAGCTATTCAAGAAGCTCACAATAGAGACTTGAGAAATATTTACATTCAAGGAGACTCCAAGCAAGTAGTACAATCGACCAATAATCTAAAGCAAGCTTCAGACTGGAAAATGCAATCAATCATCAGAGACATCAAGCACCTCTTGAGCAAATTTGAAGACTGGAAAATGTGAAAATTCATCGGTTTCAAAACCGATGCGTGCATGACATTGCGCAATGGGCAGCTTCCAATTTTCTCTAAGGAAGCAAACCCCTGATTTCTATTCCTTCATGTCTTTTAAGTTTTCATAGTGGAAAGGATCCCCCTTCTTTTGTGTAAATTTCTTTGAACTATATTTGAACTTTTTGTATTTCTAGACTTTGTTTTGATTTTGTAACGAAAGTATCTTGCTTAGGAAAAAAAAAATTCCCCCCCCCCCCAAACAAAACAAAAAAAAAAAGACCTTTCATCACCAATATTTTCTAATTTTTGAATGAAATGAGAAGTTTATACAAAAAACATTTTCTAGTTTTAACATACAAATAGAAATAATGGCAACAAATGACATTAATAAATTTTCCAAAAAAAATCCAAGAATGATATATATATATATATATAATAGATAATGTTAGATACAATATTAAAATATATAAATATCACATAATTTTAAAAAAAAATTATTATTGAAATTATAATTTTTTTTCAAATAAATCTAAACAAAATACATGATAATTGCACATTCCAATTACCTTGATGGGGACTTAAAAAAAAATTAAAAAGAAAAAAAGAAAAAAAAAAAAAAAAAAAAAAAGAGGACAATTACGTTGGATGGGAAGTCTTAAAAGAATGAATATAATGAAAGTGACATCACTATCCAAGAAAGTTATGCGTCATGGTGTACGGACATTGACACAATAGATATGAAGATTAGTCACTCTTCTTTCTCTGGTCGTCAAACAGATGTTGGCAGCTCCTTCTGTTGCACGTGACCTCCTGTGTTTCACATGGAACGCAAACTTACCCTTTACGAAACGACATCCTTGTCTGGAGAATCAGGATATCAACTTGCCATCCGGATTCGGATTCCGTACTCCGTCCACGTTCCTGTTAAATTCTGAGAGTCACATTTCTGATCCTTCTGTTTACACAAATTTATATAATACAAAAAAATAATTTATAAATCATTTTGTATTTCGAGTAAAAGATTTGCTAATAAATTCATTTGGAAGTTAGAATCCAGACAGCGGGACGAGAGGTGGGGGGCAAGTAGGTCACTCGAAATCCGACGTGGAGGGTGTGACTCTGGTTAACGTCTGCAGAATTAGAACAAATGTCAAGATAAGTCCAGCGGTCGGTCAAAATTGCGTTGGACGTCCGTGATAAACGCCTGTAGGTCCCGGCGGCCGGCGTGGGGTCCTCAAATGGAATAATAGCCACCAATGTGTGGGGGCCAGGCTACTTAGTATGTCATATGTGTGTATACACTTATATAGGTTGTGATTCCCATACAATAATTTCTTTGGTGGTGGGATCCACGTACGTACGGAGTTCACATAAAGTCCATGATTTTGACACGTGGCCACGTACCGAGCCCAATTATACTCGCAAGAGAAAGGCTATCATGAGGGCTTGCTCCCTCCAGTAGTACACATCTAACGCAATACACACTCTTGATCTTCAAGTTCTTTACAAATTCCCTCTTAAACAGTATATGATCTGTTGCTTTTGTGCCCTTGTTTGTTGGCAAAAATTGCATGTAAAATTACTATTAAATTCACCAGAATGATTAATTCCTACAACTAAACTGCATGCATCAGACAGAGAGTAATGGAAGAATAAATAATAGCTTAGATCCTCTCTTATCTATTTTCTAAGGAATTTCAACTCTTTTTCAAACATTAATAATCTAGCTACTTCTTTAAAAAATAGAGAGTCCAAATTTTTCCGATCCTCTCCTCTATCTCCACTGAACATAATAGGAATATTCAAAATTGGAGATGGGTGGTGAGAAAAGAAAATGATGTAGACATGAGACTGCATAGATCATCATCATCAGTACTACTGGACTATATGAAGATATAATTAATTGGATAAATGATGCCAATATTGCCTCAGCTGATCTCTCTCTTTACATGCATATATATATATATATATATATATATATACATTAGCTAGCTAGTGTCTCTTTTGAATGGGGTCCACAGACAGAATTTAAGTAATGACACAAATAAGGACATTTAAACAAAACCAAGTTGGAGGGGGAGGGCGGGTTGGTGAAAAATACATAAAGAGATACGACTTTTTTGGCACCAATATTTCCAAGAATAATGTGCCAGTTTACTCGAAGGACTTGGCAGAAATTAGTGTACCATGTGAAATAACAGTGAAAGCAACGTAGACCATATCATTCTTTCCAAAAGGAAATTATTTTAATTCCTCATGTGCCTGATCGATCTATTTCTTTAATTGTGATTTGTCAATGAAAAAGCCACACGGCCCCAAAAAACTTGTGGTCCAAATGCTGCATGGCTACAAATTAAAGAATAATGTTCAACCGTATCTATTTTTAGTCTAATTATTTTGAATTAACGTATGCTCAGTACTCATTTCTTTTCTTTTTTCTGGAATCCTGCCTGCAGAATTTCTATGTTCTCTTATTTCATGTGAAACCTCCTTGTCAGTCACGAACGACGTGTTAGCTAGAAAATGTCACATTATTAAAGTTTGACTGAATATCGTTATGTTTTTGTTTTTCATCAGAATGCAGAATCTATAAGAAGCTTTAATGGCAAATCCTGCTGCTGCTGCTGTCGCTTGCATGCATGGATGTAGTGATGATATGTGGATAAAAACTTCGTAATTTCGAGACAATTTCGGATTTGACTTTCCCATGGCTGCCTCGTATTAATTATTATCTTATATACGTTTTTTTTTTTTTTAATTTGATAATATCATTTCAATTGCTTTAGATCATTCCCACGATAGTCAACTCAGTGGTGATTACTAGCTAGCTAGACCATCAACTTAAGATTTAAATCACCTGAAACATTGACAAAGTGCAAGCTGCAGTAATCTTTTTCTGTATCTGCAGTAGTACTCTTCATGAGTGTTGAAAGAAATCTGAATTATATAATAATATGAACAGAATGGAGGGAAAAGAAAAAGAAAAAAGAAAAGTTGTATGATGAGGAGCATTGGAATGGAGAAGATTCTTGTATAAAGAGAGAGGTCGTCCTATACTAATCATGATATTTCCTTTCCCTTTAACACAAAAAAAAAAAAAGAATGGAGTAGTGAAGCATACCATACTGATGAAAAGATCAACCTCTAGAGAGAGAGACAGAGAGAGAGAGAGAGTACACGGCCTTAGTTGGTGAGCAGTCAGCAATAGCATTAGTAAGTCTTGCCGACAAGAATTTGTCTTTCCACTAAATGAGTAATTAGACCGAGGTGCATGGTGAAATAATACCATACTCAATTCATTCCCTACAAAAAGGGGATAGACCCACTTGATATTTTAACCTTTTTTTAACTGTTTGTGCAGGTGTGTGGTTGATTTCTGAAATCAATCAAGAGGGAGATCAGATCGAGGGTGTGCATATTTCAAACTGCTTTGGGGACTTTGTATGATGTGATCTGCAAATAAATGATCTATATATATATATATATGGATAATGGATGCCGGTATCTTTGGGAAATCTTTTCTCTCTTTTACTACGTAAGAAAAGATGCAAAGTAAACAGTGATCATGGCCTTCTGGATCGATAGGGCAACCCCTTTACCTGCAGTGAAAAATGCACGGTTGATGCCAAGCTATTGTACGTTGAATGATCAGTACCGGCCAATCCACAATTCAAGATCTATTTTTGCCCGTCTGCCTTTATTCCATTCAAAACAGGTTGCACACGTAGAATAAAGAACTTATAGAGAGCATTCACATTGGTCTATGCATATGCATATGCAAAGTTATATTTACATAATATGAACCTAAATTCATCTACATTGGATTATGCATCTTCAAATATTTACATAACTATGAACAGTACCTTTACATGTTTAAAGATCTACTATTCACTTTCCAAAACATATTTTATTCATTCTTTTTCTCTCCTCCCACTCTCTTTCTACATATTTTACCTTTAAATATTTTACTACATATTTTACTCATTCACTCCTCAAAAAATATTTTACTTAAATATTTTACATATTTGAATATCAAATCCTATTAAAAAAAAAGTAAAAAAAAAAAAAAAATGATAATATTTTATTATTATTTTGTCTCAAATTTGCATAAGCCAATGTGGAAATTTTGCTTATATGACAAATTAAATCTTTAAAAGATGTGATTTTACATATGCATATGCTTAAACCAATATGAATGCTCTAAGGATATTACAGAAGAATATGTAGATGATGATCAATCATATCTATATAGGGTTCAGACCTCAGAGTAGCTAGGGGGCATTTAAAGATCGAAAACTGAATGAATACGTGAATTCACTTTTCTTTTTGATAAGATAATATAAGATTTATAGAAATCCGAGAAATTGGAAATAAGCAACTTTGAAATTTTGCTGTCTTGAGAAAAGATTCACCAACAGATCATCGAACCGCTTTATTTCACTTCCCGTTTGGTGTCAAGTCACCTGCATAATTATTATGCTCCTCTGGCATAAAGAAAGTTGTATCTAGTAGCCATAGCGTGTGATGCCATGCAAAAACATTAGGGTACAACATGGTAGCCAATAATGTTGCAGTACTTCCAATTAGCATAGCACGTACATCTTTTCTCTGGCCTGCAAATTAACATGATCGTAAATACGCGTTCCATTCTTCAGTACATAAACATCTCATTTAATGCCATTCAATGGACACTCGTTGGAAATAATGGCGCTATAATAGCTTTAGAGAATTGATTATTTTTTGAGACGACATGCATATCCCGACAACATATTCTTGGATAATCAATGAACCTACCAACATGTAACTGCATGCGATTGCTTGCAAACATATCCTAAAAAATAATGATAAACCAGTACTGCATGCACTACCAGTTTCTGTTGAATATGGTTTTCAACGATCCCAAGGTTGTTTGAAACCAGAAAAATCGATTCAAAGTTTGTTGTAGAATCAGTCTCAAGCATCTATCTCCTGTGTTGCTTCGAGCCGACAAGTCTTCTTTGCTCTGGGACCTCTCGAGACCTTTCTCGTAATCACGGGGGGCATCACCCAATTTAAGTCTGCATGAACTTCATGAGCTTTAGAATGTTTAAGAGAGAAGTAACCCTGATTTGATTGGGTTAAAAATAATATTAAAATCCCTGATTGCTCTCTGATAAACAAATCTTGGACAAAGACGTCCACTTGTTGCAATTGTGGGGCTTCACTCTCTCAAAGACACAAAAACCAGGATATATGTTTGAAGATGGAAACAGTAACAAAGTGCTCTTCCAGCTAGAAAGGTGTACTCTTAGGTCCTTACGAGGTAGTTGACCCACATAACTATACCCGGCTGGAAGCAAACTCTCTCTGCAGGCCTTTAGAAGATGCCGCCTCATCACTGCCGAAATTTCTAGTCAAATACTTCTCGGATCCTTTTGGCAAACTGTTCCTCTTTCTAAAAATCATGGTCCAACCTATTCTACTAACAACCAACCATTTATGGTGGCCTCTCCAGGCCATTAACTATATCTTTGTCGAATGCTTCTGCCACCAAAAAGATAAACTCAGTATCATCATATGCACAGCTTCAGTTCGACTGGCAATAATTTATTATTATTATTATTATTTTTTGGCAACAGAAAAAGTTAAAATTCTCTAAAAGAGAGGAACTTATTCTCCTTTAATAGATATTGAAAGGAAAATAACAAATGTGTGCATGGATTTTTTTTTTGGAGAAGTGGATTGTCAACGGGCAGACATTTTCGACAAGATAATGAGCTAAAACCTACTTTAAAGTAGAGGTGAAATAAATAAGTAAAGGTTCAAGCAAAAAAGTACCTAAGCTTCTTGAGGGAGTTCATGGATTAGCTAAGAGACCGACCACAAGAGGCTTGCAAAAAGAACAATTGGATCTTCCAAGCAAAAACCCTCTCGATCATTCTCCTATATTAACAAAAGAGCACTAATGAACAGTGTTGTTATACAGAGGATTGATCGTGCCATTCCAACAAAGGAACTACCAGGAATCCACACAGCTGTGGAATCTGAAAACATGGGGCCAATAGTTCGGCTACATCGGTTTCAAAAGTTCAATTGAACTTTGGTAAAAAAATGTGCACATTCGCACAAGCTTTCTCCAACTAATCTTATTGCCTCTTAAGATAAATTATTTTATTGATCAAGAAAAAGAGAAGATTAGTAATATAAGAAGTGAATGCAGAATAAAGCAGCACCTTCTTAGGCTCTGAGAAGGAAATGACCGGGGTTAGTTTGGAGTAACCAATGTCCTCTTGATATAACCAACTAGAGCCTGTAAATGTATCTGTTGAAGTCCTAAAGTTCAAATGTTACAAAGGAATCAACTCTGATATACAAGCTGAAAAAGAAGAAATTTATCACATCATCTCTAATATATAATTGCTGAAAATAAAAGTCATCACCTCTCTATTGTTCACAAATATTTCCATCCATTATTTAGTCCACTAAATTCTCACAGCAAAGGTTAGGACGGAAATTCAATCGTAATAGTTAAGGAGAAATATAAAATACTTTCCCCTTCATATATATTATTTATTTTGTATTACTTGAGGAACAAAAATTTTACAACATTCTTACTGTTGGGTAACTTTGTTCGTGCAGCATTTTCTATCTTTACAAACAAGAAGATTTTTTTTTTCTGCAAACCCGAAAACTCCAATATTTAGGGTGAAGGTGGACAGTTGCTCGATTCATGAGGCCGAGCAGGAGTACAAAATTCAATCCCCCATCATGACCTCTCTTTCCCACCCGACTCCCCCAAAATCTCGTAAAGTAAAGAAATAACAAAATGGAAACGAAGAAAAACAAGAAGTTGTGGAAAGAATTCAATAAATCCTACAAATTTAATTTCTAAGCAAGTGAAAAGAAAATTGTTACACTGAGGAGGTATCGACAAGAACATCATTAAGCACATCATCCTCACCGTTGGCCAAGGTGAACAGCTCTGCATCCTTATCTTCATCACTTGAAAAATCCCGTCTCTCAAGTTTCGAATGAGCTGCAATGAATATCAACTTCTGAGCCCTGTCCATACCCGCCCTTGATTGCCCATGGGCACACACCCATCTCAAGAAAGACCAATTGCATTTGAATCCACAAGAAGTTGCATGAAGAAAGATTAACCTAACTGCAACTTTCCCTAGCGACTTAAACTCAGTAAGATACGTTTCCCACACAAGCCTACTGCTCTGCGGGTTGGCAATTCTCATCTTTCCAGTAACGGGGTCCCTCTCCGTCATCTGTACAGCTCGTGCATAGACTGGATCGAGCCCTTCTGTTCTCCATTTCATAAGTTCCATTAGCACAATATGAGCTTCTTCCCTGGAAACAAGCCGGGTTATGAGCTTGTCCACGTCCTTTTCCTGCTCAGAATTCAAGCGTTTGAAAGGTGGAAGGTACTTTCCACTAGTGTCCCTAATCAAATAAAGAGGGTCGAGTATATAAGCAGCAGCCCAAGCTGGGTGATAATTCTTCTTGAAACGCCTTTCAATCACCTTCTCTACCGGTCCCTCTGCGATGTGGAACTTGGAACACCAATCCCTCACTTTTTCTCTAAGCTTATCCCAAAGTGGGAGGCATTGCCCAACTAATGGCCTTTCCGTCTCAATATCTTGAGCCATGTCCTTGATCAATTTAATCAACGAGTGCACTGCCTCCAAATCATTCCAAAACCCCACATCCTGAATCATCTCTGCAACTTCTCTCGCAACTGGGTCCTCCATTGCTAGCATCTTGTACGATTCATCCAGTAAAACCAACCGTAGTGCTCGAGCTGAATTCAGTATATCCTCCACCAATGTATATACAGGCCCAAAGTTTACACTCTCACACTCGCGCAACGGTAGTCTTAGCAACCCTGAGTGTCCATACTCCTGCAACTGATATTTATGAAAGCTATTCCGAATGTGAGACCTGTAATTGACAAAATTAGCGAGCTTGAAACAACTCTCAGCGACCGTCTTGAACAACGGAAGCTCCCTGCTGAAGTCCTTAATCAAACTATTGAACCCCTGAAACTGACAAGAAAGATTAACCATCCAGTGATTCTGAGTCTCCAAATTCCTCAGTGCCTTGGCCTTAAACTTGTCTGCAACTATTCCTACACACTGCTGCACAGCATTCCCACAAATGCCCTTGATTGTCTCCCACAAAACCTCCTCTGCGTACTTGGAAGGCACAGAGCCACTGACAAACACTGCTTTACGATACAAACTAGTCCCATTTGGGAGATTCACGGTTAAGTTCACCAAACTTTCTTCCCCCGAAACGCCATAATTCTTAAATTTCCACCCATCAGAGGCAATCTGAAAGAACATAGCGTCTCTAATCCTTGCTTCAGACTCAGCCTTGGCTTCTTCATACTTAGCGTCCAATCTAGCGCCGGTGAAATCTCTACGGGAGACCGCCGGCAACCCAACTTGATTAAGGAAAGCTCGGAACTTGGGATGCTCCAAGGTCGAAAAAGAGACCGACCCACAAGACTCAAAGACCCAATCAGCGAGAAAATCAAGCGCGCAATCAATCTGGCTCTTACTGAGTGTCGGCCCAGGTGATGTTTTCGGACTCTTGAGCTTCTTCACACTGTCCTCCAACATAGCAAGGGCTCCCCAATCTTCTTTCCCACCAGAGAGCATCAAATGCGGCTGCTGTGGCAGCAAAGACCCCGCCGTCGCCGACACCGCCTGCGTGTACGCCAGCTCGAACCTCGACGGATCCACTATCGCCAGCGGTGGTACCTGGTACGAAGAACCCGAGCCGCCCCCACCACCACCAGCTGAAGCAGAAGACGAGCTACGCTTACGATTGTTGGGTTGCAGAGAAGGAGCCGGGGAAGCAAGGGAAGCAGAAGAAGGTGAGATAGAGGAAATGGGTTTGGCCACGGAGTTGAAATTGGGGCAGGTCCCGCGCTTGAGGTGCTCTGAGGCGGTGCGGGACGGGTTAGAGGCCGAGAAAACAGCGTCACAGAGGGAGCACCTGAGCTTGACCGCTTTGGGAAGGCCCGTGTCACTGTTATGAACCAGCATGGGCTCCAGGTGCGCCCAGTACCACGCTCCTTTCCCCTTTATGGCCTTGGTACGAACCATCACTAACCCTTCGTACCTCTTGTGTACGGCCTTCGCCGTCAGCTCGTCTGTTGAGACTGAGGAGGGGGCGGCCGCGGTTGAGTCCACTGGCTGTGATGCCGAAGTGTTCGTAGCCGCCATTGCGAGGACCCAAATGAAAAGGAAGGCAAAAGCTGTGGTCTTGTTTGGGGATTCCGAACTTTCAAAGGTTCTTTTTTTAATCCAGTAGTAGAGTCGTCGTTGTCGTCATTCTTGCGGAGTCGGATAGAGATGCTGAAGTTGAAGCTTTTTGGTAGCATTTAACCAGGGAAAGGAGTCTGGAGTGGCCGGAGTTTGAGTTTCCGGCGAAGTGCCATGCCGGAGCCCAGCGATCTATGGGGATTTTTCGAGAGAAAAGGTAATGGTTTTTGTTTCACTGATGGGGTCACTTCAGCTATGTTAGAGAGAGAGAGAGAGAGAGAGAGAGGATGCAATGAGGAAAGGAAAAGGAAAGAGGAAGAGAAGGCGACGCGCATACACGCTTCGCTTATATGCGCGTGGAAGTTAGGATGGAACCAAGTTGATGGGAGCCGGTACCAAGGGAAGGTAAAAACCACAGTCCCAAGTATGCGAACACAACCTGAAGACTGAGGATTGGTCGTTACTTCCAACTGCCAAGTGATTGGGGAGTGAATACCACGCGCACTTGAGAAGGTACGAGTTTTGGCAATTCTCCGCTGCCCTTTTGATGTTTTTCTGTTTTATTTAATTTTTTTCAATTTTGTTTTTCGTTAGGGTCTTCAGTCTCGTTGTGGGTCTTTGTAGGGAAGACTCTTTTTCGTCCGTTTCTTTCCCTTTTTCGTCGTTTTTCTTTTTTCTTTTTGTCCAAATCACTCTAGTTAATTTTGGGGTTCTTCTTGTTCTTCACATATTTCCCCTTTGGCAAGTGTTAGGGCGTAATCTAGTCGAGTTAGAGTTCAAACTCGGGTCATAGAACTTATCAAATCGAGTTTGAATGAATCAAACACAAGTTTGAGTCTAGTCAAATTATTTATCGATATTTTTTCTACTCTTTAACGAATTGAATCGAGTCAAATTATTCTTCAAATTTTGTTTCTACTCTTACATACATATACATATATATTGAATAATTAAATATACTAAATTACAAAAATAAAATATTAAATTTAATGAAATTTTTACGATTAATATATAAACCTTATATTGAACTATAAAATTATAACATGTTTATGAATATATTTCTTCTATTGTTATACATTGTAGTATATAATGAAACTACTAAGTCCTATATAAGAATACATCCTATAATTAATCACTTAAGTACTTAATTAACTAACATATAATTATGAATAATATTCAATATATAAATATAAATGACTAGGCATAAATAACTAGGTTACATATTACATATTTAATTATAAAGGTAACTATGCTTGTGTTATTAAATTTAATATGTATAGAAGCATATATATATATATATATTTGGTCACTATTATTCACAAATGATTTTATTATTATTTACATATTATCTATGATATTACTTAAATATATATATTTTTTATCAAGATATTTGGTCACTGTTTTTTATTTAATATTATATAGTTCTATTTCCTGTTCTATGTTACGACAATCAAGTCTTGTCCCTAAACATTGACAAATTACAATATCAATGAATTGGCAAACATGTTAATCTTTAGCCAAGTTACCTAACCCGTATTTTTCCAGTTTCTAAAATAGCTGTGCCACTAAGATTTTTGTCTTTTTTTTTACCCTATACTTTTAGCTTAATTACTTAAGATCATTACCTTTTATAAGTTATAAAAATGGTTTATTAATAGTCAATGCTGAATACAATAAACCCCAACTGTCATCCACCACCCCCGTTTTACCACAAGAATTTAGAATTTTGAAAACAGATTTGACATCTTTGGCCCTAATGGGGTTATCGACAAACATTAATAAACATAATAAAAAGAAATGAGAGTGACACTAAGTTCGAATTAGGACGTTGTTGTTGTGTCATGTGTGACCTGGTGCCTATAAAAGTTATATAAGTGTCTCATCACCCAAAAAAGGATCATTATAAATTAGAAACGTAGCAATTTCATGATCAATTAGCTTCTTTTATTTATATAGGAATAAACAACAACAACAACAACAATAATAATAATAATTAGCACCCAATGCTTAGGTTGTCCCCCTTTTTTCTCTCTAATTACCTAATCGGATTAGGCTAATATATCATTGCCTTGTTTTTCTCTCTTAAGAAGTGGTTTTATTTTTAAGTAGTGCTACGTATACTTACAATTTTAGTTACACTTTTATTTATAAAATTAATTTAATTAGTTTTATTTTATGATTTTCAGCTTATCAATAACTGACATGTAGAAAAGTAAGTTTTTTGTTATAAGTTTTCCTTGAGTACATTTAGCATTCTCTTTGAAAACAAAGACAATCCGTGAGACTGTATATATGTAATATTCTTTCTCACATATATTGGTTAGTTTTGGATCTCCATATATATGAGTATACCGTAAGATTAATATATATTACTTTGATCATAATTTTGAGTTATGTCCAACAAATTGACTTATTGAATCAGTTAATATGGATGACCCAAATTAATCAACCCGTAAATTAGTTGAAACTTGAAAGATTTCATGGAATTGGTCAAATTATGATTGAGTAATCTAACCGCAAACCCATGAGTACTTGTTTCAACTTGTTTTGATGATCTATTTATTAATATAATTAATGGTATGTTAAATGATTGAATTAATATAATGATCCAAATGACAAATTCGATTAGTTTAATAATTATGTATAATTAATACATTTGATCCGAATTCGACAATATATATCATATCTTAATTATCCTATAATTTTGTTTTGAGCGCATATTATAAGATTGCGAATCGAACCAAACATTACCAGCGCTCAATACAGCAATCAACTCATGAAGAAGAGCATGCATCTTGTTGCAATTGGGGCTTTGATCTTCTTCAGTTTTTCAACCCAAGAAAAATAGGAAGGTCATCTTAGGCACAATTAAAATTACTAACTCACAATGTTGCCATGACCTATCTAATTTTTATCAAGATTTTATTTATATGAGCAATGAGTATACAAACCCAACGCAATATTTTTTAAAATTAATGATGCTTCAGCGGTTTGGCCATGGTGCTGAAACTTGACATTGGATAACAAAAGATATATATATATATATAGTTCAATCTGCATGTGAATTTCAAAATGACAATTAAAAATTGCCAACAAATTTCAGATCGAGAACGTCATGAAAGAGTCCGGCCATCTTAATTGCATCCTATCCGCCGCGCTGGTTAGTGTTAATGCAGAAGATAACTGCATGCATGATCATTACTTGATCGATGCTTAAATAATATTAATAGTGCTCTAACCATGCATCACAATCAAAACTTATTCCTTTAGGGATCGGATCGGTTAATTGATGCAGTAGTACTTTTCTGTATCATGATGTGGTAATTAATTTGTGGGTAAAAATTAAAAAAACATATATAGATAGTAATTAATAATTTAATAGTTAAAATATGATCATTTGGTAATTTGTGGGTAAAAATAGGTTAGTGTTGTCTACATATAAAAAGAACACCTAACACCATTTAATATATAAAAGCCACATTATAAAGCCCACAAGAAATGTCTGATTTCTACTCAATTTGAGAAACGCCGTACTAATATTGTAAAACTAAAATATATGCTATAAAGTCAAAAAAAATCATGATCATGATCATCTCCGTTGCTCGATCAAGAGGGTTATTGAGAGATCGATCGAGACAGGGTGTTTGAATTGATCTCCTTAATTTTAATTAATATATATATAAGAGTAGTACCCCTTTTTTCAAACAAAATACTCATAAATCTAATTAATAAATAAATAAAAATATAGCTAGTACTTTTACCTTGCATGTCACCAAATCTTATTACTTGATCTATTGAGTATTGCACATATATCGTGACCAAAATTAAATAATAATAACATGATCACAACTCACAACCGCGTCTAGAATATTGACCTAGAATAACGTCTATATACGTACGTACCAAAGTAATTAAAATTATTTAATTATCTATGTCTTAATTTTCCACCTTTGAGCCAATTGTTTTAAAGTTTAGTAGGATTAATGTGTCCATTTAGTCAGCACCTGGCCTGCCGATCCATTTTTCAAAATAATAAAAATAAAATAAAATTGGGATCACCTAATTATATCACCTATATATCCCAAACTTGATCGATGCATGCAATTAATCCATTATTACTCATGATTCTAATTTCCATTCAATTAAAACTAATTAACGAATTAATAGGGTTATTCTGATCGATCACCTTTCATTCTTCCGGTACACATCCATATTAACATTAAGCGATGCAAGAAAGTGGTCTTATAGATTGGGATGCATCATGCATGCGTGGAGACAAGAGTACTCCAAAGGAACGACAAACAGACGTACGTACGTAGTTGTATTTATGAAAGTTTGAATTATAAAACACAACATGAATGAATGTAGCATCCAAGAATTAGTATATTGACATCTTTGTTTTAAGCTTTGATTTGGTTTTGGAATTGACTAGGTTTTAAAAGAATATATATGAAAAAAAAAAATCATCGGCCATGACACAGCTAGTTGCGCAACATATATATATATATATATATACCAGCATACTGTACCATATTACTGAATAACGTTTATGGCTAAGCTACCTGGGTCAGGCTGTTTTCTTTTTAAAGTCTAACCAGCTGATTGCAGAATCCGTAATGGCAATAACATAGTTGTCTACAAAGTCAGCTCTTTATCCCTCCAATTTCTCTCTGTTAACTGGGGCAGACTGTCCTTCGCAAGGACATGCATGAACAGATGATCGTCGTCTCCTTTCACCTCTGTGGGCCTCAGGTAATATAATGCTTTTGATCTTTCAATCCCGAAGATAAAGGAATATGTCCGAGATACTTTACTCTATCTGGTAGGCCTTGAATATATTTAGCTTGATCCATATATTTTTCCTTTTTCCTGTTTAAAGTCGTACTAAATTCGTTTTCTCATACCAGACAAGTGCACTGATGCCCTACCAAATTCTCTTTTCTTATTCAAAGCAACGTCAAAAATTAACTTGTTATTTTGTACGAACCAACCCAAATGAAGAACACTATACGAGATCAAACTGATCTCGTTCGTTTGCTTGGCTATGGTATGTACTCGATCGTACGTACTCCATCTCAGCAAACCCTAATTATCATCTCGAGTAGTACTGCTAGCCGTATAATTGCAGCTTGAATTTAATGGTGTTGGATTTCACATTGTGTTTCAAACCTTGTAGGATCCAACCCATGTTAAAACTAATTAAAATATTTCTAGATTATTCTAATTTTAATTAACTGCATCGATCATTTATCCGTTGCCTGATCTCTGCGTGCGTGGGTGCTGGGAATTAAGTACTACGCACTGATCTTCCATTCATTTTGTTCATGAGAGCTTTTAGAGTGCCATTAATCATTTTGAAATATTACAAGAAGTTCTTCCACGTTAGACATTACAAAAAAACTCATTTGGCCTGGTAATTAAATAAAAATTTCTAAATAAAATTAGGTTAGAAGACATGCAGTACTACAAAAACTCGCAAATTCGCATGATTTCGATGCATTATGCATGATCATGAGTACTACTTCGCATGAGCTTTGGCGCAAGATATATATCGATGCTGGCACAACTCGATCTCACGCGATGGCTCTGCAAGGTGAATCGAAGCTCACACCAGTCATGTGTGGGACATATATATGCGCTCAACCAAATGTGCAATAATTGGTTTTTTAATTGCATTAGACCTCCGTTTTGCCTAGACAATTGTACGTATACCCTACCTATACAAACATATATCATTACCTACTGTTTCCAATCTTATGAGCATTATTTTTAAAATTATTATAATTTGCTTAGAGAAAAAGAAAACCTTTGTGATGTTTAATTTGCCCTTCCAATCCTAAACTATTTTTGTCTATCTAGCATGTTGGCCTGAGTTCCAATTTGGCAAACAAGAGATCATCACGGAATTCTAAATTAAGCTACGTACTCATTTAATGTTAGAGTACTAGTAGTGAGCTCAACAAAATTAAAATTTAGCCAACATTTGATTAGGAAGCATAAAAATTGGTTGAAGTAGACTCAATAAAACTATAGTAATTTTAGCTTTCATTAATTCCACTGGCCAAGTTTGTTGAGCCCCAACTGCTGGCCAGATATTATTTTGGCATAAAAAATTTCCTCTCCCTCTTGCTTTTCGATTCTTACTTGTTGCACTTCATAGTTTTTGTTTCTTAAATATATTTAATCCTTTGCATTGCTTTTTACTTTAATTTGCATATATATTATGCTTGAAAAATATGACTGTTGAAAAAATATGACCATTGAAAGAATATATCAATTGAAAAAATATGACCGTTATAGAAAATGGACCGTTAGAAAGTTTTATCCGTTGGAATAATATAAAAGTTAAAAAGTTAATGTGTAATTTTTTAATAACGAATAAATATTTAAATTACAATTATAACTAAAATAAATGAAAATGTCAAAATTAATATTGTAATAGAATAGTGATAGATTTATTGAGTAAGTTATTTAATGATGTTGAAAAGTGACTAGCAAAATTTGTGAAAGTGAAATTCCTAGTCAAATTTTGACCAAATTTGTTGATCCCACTACTAGTATTCTTATAACCTAGTTGGTTTAAATTCAATAAAGCTTTTAACTTACAATCTCTAGATCATTGAGTGAACATTCAAACTGTTTTTCTCTCTTGAAAAATTCTTTAAACAAAATATCCTCATATCATGATTTATTTATTACGTCATGTTTTTTATTTTATTGATTGTGGCTAGTACATGAATTGGTGAAATTCGCCTCTTAAGTCTTTGAACAATTGGTATAATAAAAACACTTATTCACTTTCTCTCTCTGTCATTATATGTGGGTCAAATTTGGAATTTTGAGAAAATAGAACCAATGATGCCACAAAAGAAATTAGGGCATAAAGTCTATGACATAATGAGAGAATGCTAATTTGCAAATTTCCCAACTTTATAAAAGTGTAGAAAAGAGAAATGGGCCAAGGAGCTTCGACTGGAGGCCTACAAAGAGGCTGCTTGATGGATCAAGCACATGAGTGACGCGCCCCCCCGGGGGGGTTGCTAATTGAAATTATGATAATGTCTGTGTTGTTCCACTTTAGAGATCGCTTCGCTTAGATTAGATCGAACCCAGAAATAAATAAATAAAATATCCCTTAGATTGCATGATCATCATCACCTTAGACCATATTTATATGATAGATCATACAGTTAGTGCTCTTATGGGATAATTGTTTGATGGGCCTCTTTGGAGTTAATTGAGGCTATGATGGGAATGCAGCCATGCAGCATGATTTTCCAAATGGAGAGCCATCAATCAATATTAATGGTTTCCAATATTCATGATGATCTCTAGGTTGTGTTCATAGTTTTTTGCATTATCAACAAAGTGCTTGCCAAAAAAGAGAGGAGTTGAAAACTCTTCCTAAAGTTGATGGGCCGGCCAATGGGGGGAACTCAGGAGCTAGCCTGTTCTAATTTAAGGGTGCCTTAAAAGACCCAAAAAGGATTTATGATATTGACAACAACCAGCATTGACGGGCCTGGTTATAAATTTAGCAGGAGGACCGAGGGCCTCACTATTAAAAGGAATCGGTGTTATTCATGACATTGGATCTAGCCGAAACTCTTCTTCTATTTCAGATACAAGTTTTTTTTTGGGTAAGTAAATGTAAAGCCTCTTGCTTCGCTTTGCTAATTGTTTTTGTTAATATATAATATAAATAATTACATCTCGACTTAAACTTTTAAGATAAATAATAATTATACATGATGATATATTAATATGAGAGTAAAAATCCTAAGTTTGAATCTTACTTTCACTTACTCTATTTAATTAAATATTTAATTTGTTGAACCCACTCATGATTGATGAAGAGTTTAGCCCGAGAAAGTGTCAAGATGTAATATAAATAATTAAATTTACCTATTTCCTTTAAGGTTTTGAAATAAATAGTAATTTCACAGTTTTTCTAGTTTATCTATCTAATTTTTTTTAGTTTGGATTCAGAGATGAAATGAGATAATTTTATATGAAAGATAAAAATTAAATAAAATATTATTATTATTATTATTTTAAAATTTAAAAAAGTTGAATTGTTTATTATATTTTATTTAAAAATTTAAAAAAATTATAATGATAAGATGAGATAAGATGAGATCACCCCACAATTTAAACGAAGCCATGAAACCATATATAGCAACTTACGTATTAATACAATCCTCTTTATTTGTATTTACCATTCACGAAAACATATCGTCCTTTGATGTTTTTGTTATCATCTTCTGAATTCATTTTTACAATCCAACACGAGCATTACTTCCAAGAATATATTGTAATTTGGAACTCTACATTAATTTAAAAGCATGCAACACAAGACTTCACGCAGGCAGCAAAATATTTGTGGCCAGTCGAGAGAGAGAGAGAGAGAGATAAGCAAAGTAGATCCAATATGTAAGCCCCAAAAGAATACACCAGAAACTGGCAAAAAGGAAGGAATAACGCCCACCGTGGGGCTCGAACCCACGACCACAAGGTTAAGAGCCTTGCGCTCTACCGACTGAGCTAGACGGGCTCTTTGTTGTTTGATTTATAATAAAATAAAAGTAGTCGTAATGGTTTTGTGCATAGGCTGAAGAACGTTTCGCTGATGGTAAAGCCCAAAAGAGCCCATATTGATATGGAGCTATCAAATAATTGCAAACCGAAGAGCACTTGGGCTGACACCCACCACTCAAGTAGTCAAAAAGTATCACAATGGAAGAATCTCTGTAGTAGAATATGACTCATCATTGTCCATGACACCACTTCAGATGATGTGAATCATTACAAAATTGCAAGCATTTTATTTTCTTTAGCCATTGAAACATGGTACTAGACGCTTTTTTTTCTTTCTTTCTTTTTTCTTTTTTCTTTTTCTTTTTATTTTATAAATGCGGGGCAACGCTTTACTAGACTTGAAGAAACTGACGTTTGTCTTTCTCCAACTATAGTCGATTTGAAAGATACACCTTGAACATGCACTTCTGGGAATCAACCAAGCAATACTAAACAGGGCTCTAATTGTTCATTATACATTGTCAAAAAGAAAAATTTATCTCTCAAATGGCAGGAGCTGCATATACGTACTTCATTCATACTTAGCTGTTGAAACCTGAAACAGAGATTGAAGAACAACATTTATCTGACATTGCAAAAATCACCATCCATAATCCTATCTCACGAAAATCCGTTATAAGCACAACATCAAAGAAAAAAGGTTCACCCCCCCCCTTCTCTGGCGGGCTGCGAACAAAGAAGCAGAAGAAGCTACACGCACAGAATTTTGAAGAGCCCCAAGTCAATTTCCTCCTTGGCCACTAAAGATTTCTACTTTGACTAGCATGGACTAAATTCTAATCACATATTTCAGAAAATTGTCATGGGTGAGAAGCATAACAAAGGGCATTGTTCCAGATGGGTTCTGCAGTACCATAGCTAGTCAGATTTAAGATCTTGGGTAGAAATATGGTATGAGCCTCCATTTTGTTCACCACCGGTTTTCAATTCCCCTTTCAACTGGATTACATAAAAAGCAAAGAAAATACAACATTAGAAGGAACAAGAAAATAAATAAAAAAATCCAATTTACAACCACTTTAAAATAATTATTATTATAAAGTAAGGTGATTCAACCTAAGGTACATCCAATTAATCTGCATACTAGATATATCAGTATACTAAATCAATGAGAATAAAATGAAGGGGATACAAGTGTCAAGAAAATTACTCAGTTACTCAATATTGTTCTTATGCTCCAGATAATGAAATTAATTAAATAGTCAGAATAATTCAAGCAGCATTGACCTAGTACTACTGGTTTACCTTCTCAAAGAGCTTCTTCTGATACCGATAGCCCTGATGCAAATAATCAAAAGAAGTCATTTCAGAAACATTTTTAACTTGCATTCACTGTGAAAACTACACATTAAAAACACAATAAAGAAATTGTAAATTACCTTGTCAGTTCCATAAATGTAATCACAGTAGGTGAACACTGAAGCAAAGTTGCTCTGGCTTTGCCCTCCAACATAATGATGGTAATCATGATACTCAGCACCACCGTAAAATGGGATGTATTTTGTGGGGCTCCAAGGAAAGTCATACCTGTATCGCAACACATAAATAACATCATCTGCTTTTTACAAGAATGGTAAAAGTTCAGTGAAGACAACAAGGATACACACTAGCTTGTTAAAATGAAACAATACAGCTTTACTGAAACTGATTATTAAAAAATCTAAATAATGTAAGAAGCCATTAGCTCAAAACATATAAATATTAGGCATGCCGGCCAAGCAACTACCTGAAATAACTTGCTAGTGTCACTAGGATATTTCTTCTCAGTCAAACCCACCTAGGACCTGCTGTAATACTCACAAGACCAAAAGTGGTCATCTGTTAATACCCCACCTAGAAAGCAGGGATCATCATAATCATTATATAGCCAGATCTGCCTTCCATGTGTCGGGGAGGCACAAGTGCCTTCTTAGGAATTAAACTTCCAAGCAATTAGAAAAAGGCCCTAATTTCTATTTTACCTCTCAGCTCCAGAGGCATGTCCAAAGACCTAGATTCAAGGACAAGGAAAATGAGTTCTCGGTTATTTCCAGCAATTAGACCTTCATTTTTAACATTGCCTCTTGTTCTACTTGTCTCCCCATCCTCTTACTGAATTCTAGTACGCTGCTATGTACAATCGTGCATATCTAAATTACTAAGTTGCTTTTCATAATCATGACCAAAATTGTGGTGTGCAAAAACAAGACATAACATCCAAAGAGAATTATAAAATATTGGATTAAACAGGCAGTCAAACTTCAAGTTAATTAATGAGCAAAGAAAGTTTTATAGTGTCACCTATAACCAAAAATGATTTTGAGAAAGTCCAACCAGCAATCAGTTAAAGTCTACATGGCCAGAAGCTTTTATAATAAAGTTCAAAAAGGAAATGATAATCATCAATGATGCAGACCTCACATGTAACGCAGGAGACACGATTTTTTAATAAACTGATGCAGAAGTTTTAGGTTGCCTTTTAGCCATTGTAACTAAGCCCTTCATGCAACCACATTCACATTTCACACCCATCATCCTACAACTTTGCATCAACAAAAGGATATATATAAACAATCCAAAAGAAAAACAGAGTATGGACTATGGAGTTTCACTGATGTGGAAAGACATCATGTTCCCTGACTTTGCAACATATTCCTTGACTGAAATTCGCATAGATTCAACATATTTTCCTCACATTATAGTCTTTAAATAAATAAATCATCATTTTTGCAAATTTTTTGTATAGAAATTAACAGTACCTCACAAATGAAAAACAGAACAACAACACAGCAAAGAAGAAAACAAAAGAAAAGACGAGTAGAAGGCATCTCGCTGATCCTAGTACCCACCACCAAAAAGGTAAAGGCACTATTGCAGATCATTGAAATCCATCGTACTTTTACATGGAAATTATATTAGTAAAGAGGAGAAAAAAATTCTAAAGCCGGCATCATTTTGTCGCAGTCCAATAAAGCAATAAAGAGGGCAGTAAAAGAAGCATGTGCAGCATGCGTACCCGCTATGCGTTTCTATCGCCTCAATCTGCCGTAAAGCAATCCACAGCCAGAATGTAACCAGGTGACCAGGAACCATGGCCGGCCCGAGGAAAGATGGGATCCCGAGGATCAAAATCTCGGCCCAATGCGCATAAGGCGCCGCAAATCCATTTGGAGCTGTGTATTCATGATGAACTCTATGAATCTTCTCGTAACCCCATTTGTTATGCAGAAATCTGTGGATCCAGTAATTCGAGTAATCCTCCACCATGAAATACACTAATAACTGCGCAAAAATTTCCAATCCCGAAGGTAATGGCAACCCCGATCGAATCCCAATCATCTGTGAATGAACAGGAAATTGCTTAAAATTCAATATTGCAAAAAGATATTCCAGGAAGAAAAGAAAAATCCCATAAGCAATGGAAAAGAGAATTTCCCCAAAATACAAAACCCCATTACTTAATTAAAAAACAGGACTAAAAACTAAACATGGAACAGAAAACTAAACAAAATTTCTTACTAACTCAAAAGCTTGAAAATCTCATTACACAGAATACAGATATGTCAAAACTCGCAATGAGTACTTCCACAAGTGCCAAAAGCTCGAATCAGAGAAATCACATAACAATAATCACAGAAACTGTATTGCATTGAAAACCCAGTAAATAATCATAAAGTTTAAAAATTAAGAAATGGAAGAAATTCAAAAGCCCATGATTCTCACCCTAAAATCAAATTCGAACATTAAAAGAATTCTTTAAACCCACGAAAGAAAGCATTGAGTAACAAAAACAACACGAGCCCAAGTTTCCTATAACCTTTAGAAAATAAAATTCAACCCAAATCTCATTACAAAAATTCTCCACAGGAAGAAAGTACACACACAAACATAATACCCGTATAGAAGGGTAGGAAACGAGCTGCAGAGGACCGACAACGAGAAAGAACATGCGCATGACGTCCTTGTAGCAGCGAAACACTTCGGCGGAAGACAACCTGGCCTTGGGCTGAATCTTGTAGCGGTCGAAGCCAGCCAAGCGCGCGAGCTCGATGAAGACCAGAGGGAGAGGGACGGCGGAGAATACGAAAAAGAGGAAGAGAATGGTATGGCAGTAGAGAAAATAATCGGACTTGCGGGCGGAGTAGTGAAACCAGAGGGTCTCAGCATAGGTTAGGTTTCGGCCGAGAGCGACCGAGGCCTCGTCGAGAGTCTGGTACGGCAGCATTGGAGTTCGGAGATCGGACGGCGGGGATTCTGAATGAGGCAGAGAATGTTCGGTGGGGGGGGTTTTAACGAGCGGCGGATACACAGAGAGAGAGAGAGAGAGAGAGAGTAGAAATATGACTATGACAGGTTGGATCGTATATATTCAAGGGACTAGTGTTTGTCTTTGGGTATAGCGATGAGCTGGAATCTGGATTGTCTGTTATATTATGCGGGAATTTCAAACGGCTCGGGTCACTGCCTAGTGCCTGCCTGCCTGCTTACCTCCCTTCCTAGTACGCATTCAAAGATTCTATTTAGTCTCTTCTAACATATATCACTATTTTTATTATTTTTTAAACTTTTTTTTTCTTTTATTAAATATGTGATATATAAATAATCAATAGAAGAATTTAAATATCTAAAAATAAATAAAATTTTAAAAAATATGTAATATATAATGCATGAGAATTATCAATAGCATAACTCATATGCATTTCCCCCCACTGTTTTATGCACCCTTTGTTACCATATTTTTTCTCTCGCTTTAAATTTTTATTTCTGTTGTTCCGTTCCCTAGTAAATTAAATTGTATTTTTTTTTTCAGAGTTACTCTCTATTTAAATATTAGGAATATTTCAAATAATTTATAAATAATAATAAAATAATTTAAAAATATTAAGAATAATTATATTTTCAAACATATTCTTAATATTTGAACCTAGATTTGAAATGGACCTTTTTTTTTTTTAATGAATTTTACCTTTTTTGGGTCCGAGCATCCAATTCATATCTCTATTGTTGTGCCTTAAAATTGCCATGCAAGTATAATTCGTACTATTTAAGGAGTATTTATGATCGTTTGGATTTAGGAAGTATTTTATCTTATTTTATTATTATAATTTTTTTTTTTAATTTTTTTAAATTTTTACATAAAAGATAATAAACAATTCAATTTTTTAAAATCTCAATTCAACCTTTTCAAATCTTAAAATAATAATAATATTAAAAAAATAATATTTTAATAATATTTTATTTTAACTTTCATGTTTGATCTAAAACCATTTCATCATATATCTAAATTCAAACCATATGTGATATTACTTTACCATCTTTTTTGTATTTAAATTATGCAGAGTATATTATTTATATTATTTAAATTATAAAATTAAATTTTTAAAATTTAAATTTTAGAATTTATTTTTGAAATTAAATTATAATATCTAAATATTTTATTACGAAAAAATGAATATGACTAAATTGAGGGGAGAAGAAAAGTCAAAAAGAGAAATTTGAATATATATATATATATATATATAAAGATAAAAATAGGTAATGAGAAGTATTACTCATAAAAAGATCACAAAATAAAGCCAATAATGGATCAGAGAACACGCATCTGACCAAGACTTGTTTAGCTCTGACAAGAAGGAAAGCGGAATCCGGAATCCCCGCTTCAACACGTCGATGAAAGGGCAAGTGGCATCCCTCAACGATTAAATGGGGAGACGTGGGAAACCATACGACACTCGACTATCGATACCGACGGTTTTGTGAAGCACGAAAGAGGAAAAAGAAAAGAATTTTGTTATATATATAAATAAATTCGTGTATTAATTTATATATTAATATTAATTTTTTTATATTTAAAATTTAAATTAATATTGATTTTAATAAAATTTATTTTTTAATCAATTATAATAAATTAATATATAAATATATTTATAACTAGACTTTTTTTAAAAAAAAAATACCCAATGTGATATTGTTCTATTATCCACGTCAGAAACACAGCTCGCGAAATTAGAAGGACATATCATAGTTGGACCAACCAAGAAAGACCACTCATTATTAATCTTATCATAAAAGAAAAACCAGTTTTTAAGAATATTGAGAATGATTAGAATTTAGGATTATATGGTATTTTAATTGATTTAACATATGGGTTTTTTCCTTTTTATTATTTTTTTAAAGGTAGTAATATGTGGCATGATCCGTGAATTCAATATAAATACACGATACAAAATTAGTAAATTTGAGTTTGATGTTAATGAGTTTGAATTATAACGAATTGACCTATTAAAACACGATTTATAAAAAGATCAACCTGCTTAATACGAAATTAATCATTTTTGACTCGTTTATAACCTATTTCAAAATTAAATTTTTATTATTATTAAGTTATAGTAGTAGTATTTCTCAATATGCTTATGTTTTTATTATTAGGATTATAATTTTAAACCAATATTCATATTTGTTATTGTATAGTTTGTAATATTGATTTTAACTTAGTTTTATTATGTGTTAAAATTTAAAAAATATTAATATATATTTTTTAAGATATTGTGGTTATTAATAAATATAAATTTTAAATTTTATGTAAAATTATATAAATCGGGTCAAATGAATTATCCGTTTTTGTTCAATCCATTTACATGAAATAAACGAGTTAAAATGAATCATATCGTGTTAATATATTACTAATTAATTATTAAACGGGTCAAAATATGTTATATGACACAACCCATTATCTATATGTTTTGGGTTATGATTTGGAAGTTTAACATATTTAATTTAACAAATTATATTTGGATTGACCTGTATAAATGTCCATGTCTTGATAACCCAAAAACACAATTAAATGTCTTGAGAACCTTAAATGTCCATGTCTTGATAACCCAAAAACACAATTTGTCACTCTTATTTTTTTCCTTTGAATTTCAAAAGCATGTCAGTGTTCAAAAACTTCTCTCTCCTTTTTGAGCCTAGGCAAAACCCTCTTCCCTTCGCTCCGTGGCCTCCCACGGTGTGACCACGGTTTAACAATGCCTTGCACGATAAGAACTTGTTTGGACATTTGGAATAATAATAATAAAATGATTTAAATTAAAATGTTTTGTTGAATTTTAAAAAATGAAAAAACAAATTTTAAACAAAAAAAAAAACAAATTTTAAACAAAAAATATATATAATTTTTGTTTTAAAGCTTGAAAAATTTGTATTAATTTTTGTATTTTGTTTTGAAGTTTCAAAAAGTTATATTGATTTTTGTATTTGAATAATGATTAGATAATAATAGATAATAAAAAATTAAAAATTAAAAAGTATCTTATATTTGAGGAATATTTGAAATGATGCCCAAATTGATATGAGGTATCATGATCTAGATTCTATGTTGATTGTGTAAGACTGCATTAAGAAGGTGAATCTGCTCATATATGGGAAGAAAAGCTAAATATTTTTCTTATAATGGGGGCAATATCTATTATTTTTCCCATAAATCATCTATTTACTTTCATTTTTTTCTTGTTATTAAATATTTGATTTGAAGTTTTGGACATAATTTTGATTTCAATTTTAACCAAATTTTTGCAAGATTATTGTTTATCTATGTTGTTGATTTTCATATAATAATTTTGATTATCTCATTTAAAAAAAAAAAGTCATCATAATCTCGAATTTTGAAGTTATTTAAGCTCGACTTACAGATTTTATATAAAAAAAAAGTCAAATTTTATCGATAATGAATATTTTTTCAAAATTTTCTGTATTGTATTTTTTCTCAATTTTAATCTATAGTTTCTATTGATTAACTAATTTACAGAATAATTTCTGTAATGCGTCAGTTTGAGAGTTTGTGGGAGGCGCCGTTCAACGGTGACCACACTGCAGAGAGTGCAGAAGACAGGAGGAGAGAGGAATTTCCGAATAAACTGACTCGTTTTTTGAAATTTTATAAGAAAATATAGAAGAAAAAATAAAAAGAAAAAACCACGTTGATTGAAATTATAGTCGTGTTGTTGAATCTTTAAAAAAGGCAATAAAAAAAGGGGGAAACACACTGATAGGGAAGTACACAACCCCCATATATGTCAAACAACCTGTGTCAAATCTCTTTTGACAACCATGATCTTCCCTCATGAATCCACCACCAGAAAACAGTGGGTTATGAAAAGGCTCTTTGAATGTCTATCTGCTTGAGATTGAGATGGAAAAGATGGAAAGGGATAGAGCTAAGATTATAAGAAGTGAAAGATAAAAAATCAAAATAAAAAATCAATCGAAGATAACTCAAGAAGCATGAATGAGTAATGGGATTGGGTTGGAGTCTTTGCAACTCCTTTTTTTTCATCATTTGTCCTCTCACGCTGCTTACCACTGCACACCTATTAAGCAATGATTGCTTTTTTCCCACTGCACACCTCCACTCTTCCCAGATTATGAGCGTATTATTATACTTCTCAGATTGACAATAAAAAGCCACATTCTCATAAATATGCTAACATCTATAGATGTTTACACTGATTATTACTGCCTACCATTTTCTCTAGATGTCTCAGTGTTTTGGAAATGGATTGATATTAGATAATTTAAGTTGATTTATAAATAGTAATATTTTAAATATCTTTTTAATATATGTTTAAATATATAAAATATATTAAAATATACGTTTAAATGTATGAAATAAGTTTAAATATGTTTAAATTTTTATAAAATTTTAAAAAATTAATAAATCTATTAATAATTAATTTGAAATAAATTAAAATGAATTCCATACTCAAACATAGTTAATATTTCAGCTTGACTCCAAAAAGCACGTCAAACCCATCATTTTCTTGACATTCATTGTTCTCTCTTTTCTTTTTCTTTTGTTTTAAAGGTTTTTTCCATTAAAATCCAACTCTATTTCTTTCTTTTTCATTAGGTCTGTAGGGAATAAAACCAAAAGTGGTAGAGAGACTAGAAAATACGTAGCAAAATGTGATGATGTGGTGGGGTAGATTACTAGATCGAGCTATCTACTCGGAGCCCCATGATTGGCCCCCACCGTTTGATCGGTGACTTGTGTGTGGGGACGATGATGATGATTTGATTTGAGAAAATGATTTGGGGCGTGGACTGTGGCAGTACACTTGCTGTGAGAATTTATTTATTTAAACAAAAAAAGACCAATCTCTTTTATTATTTATGCCCTTTTGTCGTGTGTGTGAATATATTAGGATTACTTGATGATCAATGTGTGTAAAAACTGATTTGCATGCGGCCTGCCTGAAGATGCATCATCAACGCCAAAATGATGGGTTTTTTATGTAGTGACTGTTGATGTTCATGCTTCGTTGAAAGAAGCTTTAAAACCAGTGGGTCTACTTGGTCTGAAAGCTGGCCATTTTTGCTCATTCTGCATGTTCAATCTTCCACAGTTTCCTCTTCTTTCAATGCTTTGAATAATCATTCCCTTGGAAAATCTTTCTAGTTGTTTTGACAATTCAAAATACTAGTACTGGGCAGTCGCTTCAGAAGTTCTTGATGGTTTTTGTTGGCGGGGATCCCCATTTTCTACTACAATCAGCCGTTGTATTTTAATGTTTTTATTTTTTAAATTTGATCGTCCTTCAAGTTATATTTCCGGGGATCCATCCCAAATTATATAAATATAAATTATATAAGTATTGTTATTGGTAGAATTTCGATATCAGAAATGATAGTTATAGTCGTGAGTATACAAATATTACATAATAATTTTAAAAAAATAAATAAAAAAGATACACATAAAAGAAATTAATTTTTTAATAATAAACTTTACTCTTTTTCAAAATATGACGTTTGCGTACTCTACGACTATATGTAATATTACTCTTTAGACATGATGATCAATGATTAGTCAACTGATTGAAGAATAATATAGGTAAAAAAGAAAAATTCTACATGAAAATCTTACATCATATACATCCAGCTAAGTAATATATGATTAATTATTTAGAACTGGGTTATATGCCATTATATCATAGGTCCTTGATTACAAATCACATATTAATTAGGTAGAAAGATGTGATGTAAGATTTTTTTTATAGTATTTATCTATAAAAAAAAGAAGAAGAAGAAAACAATAAGATATATATTAGCAAAGATATACGTAATTTGACACAAACTTATAAACTACAACAACAGATTTTAGGTTTTGGGGAAGAATTTTTATTATAAAGCAGTCTCTCTATGTTTGTCTCTATTGGAAGGTCATGGAAGAGACTAGAGAGGATAAATTAACAAAGATCCAAGCCAGGTGGAAGAGTATTCACATCCAAAAAAATGTTGTAAACATTTTTAAAATAGTTATTCTATTATCAAGCACATATATATCCACGCTATTTAAATGGTAAGATTTGATTTGTAATATTTAAATTATAATTTTTTTTTAAAATAAATTATATCATGTAAGTATTTTATTATGTATCTTATTCACATTGACTTATAAATAGAATTTTTATTTACAAAAATATGTATTCATATAAAGCTCATGATATGAAAAAATTCTATTCAATAGTCTTATACCACACATTTATTTTTATTTTTTTTCTTTAACAGATATATGATATAGGGTTACTGAGTAGAAAAATTCAAATAATATATTACATATGGATTAAAATATGGATATAGAGCCGTATTCAAAAGAACAATCATCAGTCGTCGCGAAAAACACAAAACTATTGTGATGGGGGTCAGAATTGCCGAAATTGAAAGCCAGACATAGTGATAGTTAAAATCAGGGGCCCAACTTATTATAATAGAGGATGGTAGGGGCTCACTAACATGTAGCTTTCGTGACATGTGCTTGTACAACCTTAGTTAATTAATATAGGATAATAATTACTAATTAGGCTTGTCTATGTTTCAAAATAAAGTAGGGAAAAAAGCAAATGAAGTTGCAGTTGACCTCAAAAAATCTGGTTTTGATACTTATTTCGCTTTCTGGCATCAGTTTATAATTAATGTTTCATTGTTTTGGTTGGTTTTAAGTTTAAAATCTAGTTGCTATACTTTAGTATATAGTTTTGTGTTTTCATAGAAAAATAATTTTACAAGACTCTGGGTTTTGAGTTTTTTGTGAACGCCTCGGTTGTTTATTCAAATTTAAACTATCTCATCTCATTATTACAATTTTTTTAAATCCTCATACAAAATATAATAAATAATTCAATTTTTTCAAATTTTAAAATAAAATTAATATTAAAAAATTATATTATAATAATATTTTATTCAATTTTTAACAAAACATCTCATATCATTTCATCTAAACTGTATAACTAAACTAGTCCAACCTATAGCTTTGTATGAGGATTTAACAATAAAAAAACTCAAATTGCCAAAAAGAAAAAAAGAAAAAAACCAAAGAAGCTCATAATCGAGGTGGAGCTTGGGCTCAGCAGATTGCCACTAGACCCACTACACAACATCACACTTCGTTTAGTTGCTCTTGGTCCAAGCCCATCATCCTAATACTTCTCTTCCCGAAGATGCTGTAAAATAGGATTTTGCTATATAAAAACAAAATCATATATTAGTCTGCATATTAATATTAATTTTTTCATATTTAAAATTTAAATTAATATTATTTTTAATAAAATTTATTTTTTGACCAATCACATTAGATTGGTATATATATTATTACATAATTATGCTTGTAACTAAATTTTTCATGTAAAATATAACTTTATTTAAAATATGAATAATGTTGATCAAAATAGAGATATATTGGATGTTTTAAATCATTGTTATTTTCCAATTAGCTACAGTAATTTCGTTACATTTAGAGATTGCTGTTAATACATGTAAAACATTTAAAATTATTTGTCTCTCCTCTGAATTCTTTTTTTCCATTTATCATAATTTCGTTTCAACCCTTGTGTGTCATTGACCATGGTCATATTTGCTTATCTATTTACATTTTTCTCTAGAGAATCCACGAAAGTGTATTTAAAAATGGAATTGGGTTTCTCAATTGTTTTTCTCTGTTTTTTTTTCTATGTAATTTAAAATAGGACATAATTTTTTTTTTTTTTTTATATTTCGAATCAATGTCAATTTTAGTTTCATTTATAAATCTAAATTAATCTAAAATAGGACATAATTATATGACATGATATATGGAGAGATATTACAAATATCAAAAGATATGAGAAGATCATTAATAGTTATCAGAAATATTTGAAATTAAAAAAATATAAAAAATTAATATTTAAATAATATAAAAAATAAATAAATTGATATATAGTGTAATGTAAAAATCAGTATATAAAATTGAAAAAATGGGTTTTGGTGATGTAATTTAAAGAATAGGATAAAGAATCCATTGTGAATGCTCTTCATACTGACTTTTACAATATATCATATATCAACTTATCTATTTTTTTCTTTATATCATTTAAATATTATATTTTTAATATTTCTTATTCATTTTAAATAATTTTTCTAACTACCAACGATATCCTCATATCTCATATCTTTTGATATTTGAAATATCTCCTCATATACAATGTCACATAATTATGTCTTATTGATCAATCCATATTTATAAACTAAATCAAAATTAAAATTGATTCAAAAAATATGAAGGATTATATTATGAGAATATTTTCGAAGTATATTATGGATATGTGTTATTTAACTCTAATAAATTTCACTAGGTTTGAATCGGTTAGTCAATCTGATGTGTTGTTTAACTTCTATGCTCCATCCATTTTTATTAAATTACGGCCTGAAGAATTGTTATCGTGCCAACCCCACCCAGCCGCAGCCGATAATCACAAAACATAGATGGGCTTTTGTGAAATAGGGTCAAGCGGATAAAAGAGTACAAGAAGAGAGAGAAATAAACTTTAAAATGTTTACATTTGTAAACAATGCCTGCAACATGTAGCGATAATATTGTAGCAAACTGGAAAGTAGAAATGTAAGATTCGGTTAAAGGTGCATTTTGAGCAAAATTCTTTAAATTTTACAAATGGATGGATTTTACATAATCTATTAAGAATGTTCTTAAAAGTTGAAACAAACCAGAACGACAGACAAAACTGTTTAATCGAATAGGATGAAAATACCTCATACTTTGCAAATATGAATGCTTGTAGTAACTAACAAAACTAACGAACTTGTTGAACAATCGCCTAATTCCATCTTATCTATGTATTTGAAATCTGCGAATTTGGCGTAGACTTAAGAGGGGTGTTTGATAAGATTACAAGGAAAGATGTTATATCTTGGAATTCAATGGTTTTGGGGTATGCGAGAGTTGGAAATATGGATCAGGAATGCTCTTTGTTTCAATAGATGCCGGAAAAAAGCTAGGTTTCTTGGAATTCAATGATTACTGTCATCGACGCATTGATTGTGGGAGTATAGAATCGGCTAGAGGCATGTTTGATTGAATTGACTTAACGCCTCGAAGAGATAATGTTGCATGGGTCATAATGTTGACTCTGCTCGCAAAATCTTCGAGCATATTGATGAGAAAAAACTTCTCTCATATAATGCTATGATCAATGATGGCTTGCTATGTAACAGCCCACTAGAAATTTAATTGTGAAATTTCTATTAGCTTTAGGAATCTCGTGAAGACTCCATAAGTTTTCATGAATCTATTAATCGTATAGGTTTTAGTCTAACTACATAGTTAGTGTTATTATTTACTATGGTGTCAGAAGTATGTTTTTTATTATTGGAGATAGTTAGAAGTGTTAAAATGTATTATGGTTTGTGCCATTAGACTCGGAGGGTCATTTAAGGTCTTATGACGCAATAACACTTTTTCATATTTTCGGACGAAACGTCGGTTCAAAATTGTGGATATTATTGGATAAAAATATCTTAAGTTAATTTTGTGGATATTATTGGATAAAAATATCTTAAGCTAATTTCATGGATATTATTGGGTAAAAAATATCTTGAGATGATTTTTGTAGATATTATCAGGTAAGAGAGTCCTACACTTAACTCTCACTCTAGGTAAGAGAGACCTACACTCAACTCTCACTCCAGCCTCATCTATTTCATATCTCATCCATAAGTATCTCCAGCCACCCCCCATGAAATTATATTCATTTACACTTTCCATTAAAAGAATACCAAACACTCTCTCTCGGACAGCTTTTAGGAGTTCTTTTGCACACCCATTTCGAAGCTTTTATAAGTATTTTATCATAAAATCTCCTTAATATAAGTTGTTCCTTTTTTAGTCTAATTTACGTGGATATATTATTTGTCCCATTTGAAGATCATTTGGTCAGTCAAATATTGTGTAAACTATAGAAAGGTCATTCTGGGAGATAAACTGGAGAATATGTTATAGTTTGAAATTTTTGACCAAGCTAATGGATAGATATTGGTCCGAAACTTTTATGAAGTATTGTTAACATGTATATATGATTATTGGTTGAGGATTTTTGCATGATTAAAGGTTTTGATGAAATTTTTTCTTAGATTTAGAAACTTAGAAACTAGAAGAGGAAAAACAGTTTCTGTTTTGAGAAAGTTTAACTCTTTGGTGGTCTAAACCTATTCCAATGACTTTGATAATTTTATTGGAGGATCCTAAGCATCTTATATACATGTTATATTATTATTTTAAAAATATTTGATGTTAGTTTCAAAGATATGAAATTTTATGCAAAGAGATATTCGGATAGGCCAAAGTGTGGATGTTATTGGCTCAATTTATGTTTTGGTTAATGTTTAACCATGTGATCTTGAATTAGAAACTTATATATGTTTTAGAACATCTTTTTAAACCATGTGATGGTTAAGATCACATCTTTATAAGTCATAGATCAAAAGGTTAATCAAAACGAGTTAGAAACAAAAATCAATGGAAATAGCATATGGGAATTTCGGCCCTATAGAGTTTTAATAGTTGTGATTAGTTTTAAATTTTTCTAAATTGATATTTGAGTTGAGGATAAAATTTACATGAGGCATGTAAATTTTGGTGACTTTTGGAGTTAGTATGCAAAATCCTTAAGTTATGGGTAAACCGGTCATTTTCCTACATGTAAAGAGTAAAATTTCTATTTTACTCTTTAAATTAGTATTTTACATATTTCAAATTATTAGTGATTTAGTGTTAACTTTTAAAATCACTAATTACAGTTCCTCGTGATCGCGCTTGAGGTTTTATAAGAAACGGAGAGATCGAGGTAAGTTAGCTTTTAACTTATTAGCAGTCTACTGTGTATGTGTGCTAAGTAAAAGAACTACAGTGTATGTATGTGTGTTATCATATATGTCATGCCATGCCAAGTCATCACGTAATTGTCTGTTATACAGAATTTATTCTGTCATAAGTTTTTATCTGTTACATAATATATTCTGTCATGTATTGCTGTACATTACAAGTACATCATGCTAAGTATGCCATCTATTACATGTATGTCGAGTCATGCAATATTCACTGTTGCAAGTATGTCATGTTAAATATGTTGTCTATTATATGTTATGCCATGTTACGAAATGTTTCTATATCAAGTTGGTCATGTATTTCAAGTTATGTTCAAGTCACGTTATATTACGTCAGGGTTTCAGTCCTTTCGTATTCCAGTCACGTTTCATCTTGAGTTACATTTAGTTTCGTGAAGTCCACAACAACTATGGCACACGAAGTATGGGATCACAGCAATTGTGACGCATACACTACGTGAGACACAACAATTGTGACACGTAAAATACATGGGGCCACAACAACTGTGGAGTATGTATTTAACTGCATTGTGACGCGTAGAATATATGGGGCCACAATAACTATGGAGTATGTATTTAACTGCATTGTGACGTGTAGAATACATGGGGCCACAACAACTGTGGAGTATGTATTTACATGTAAAATGA